>NW_027479502.1:0-110976 GCF_051014685.1 Ptiloglossa arizonensis
GATATACGTTATACATTATACGTTATACGTTATACGTTATACGTTATACGTTATACGTTATACGTTATACGTTATACGTTATACGTTATACGTTATACGTTATAGGTTATACGTTATACGTTATACGTTATACGTTATACGTTATACGTTATACGCTATACGTTAGACGTTATACGTTATACGTTATACGTTATAGGTTATACCTTATACATTATACGTCACACGTTATTCGTTATACGTAATACGGTATACGTTATGCGTTATACGTTATACGTTATACGTTATACGTTATACGTTATACGTTATACGTTATACGTTTTACGTTATACGTTATACGTTATACGTTATACGTCATACGTTATACGTTATACGTTATACGTTATAGGTCATACCTTATACGTGATACGTTATACGTTATACGTTATACGTTATACGTTATACGTTATACGTTATACGTTATACGTTATACGTTATACGTTATACGTTATACGTTACACGTTATACGTCATACGTTATACGTTATACGTTATACGTTATAGGTCATACCTTATACGTGATACGTTATACGTTATACGTTATACGTTATACGTTATACGTTATACGTTATACGTTATACGTTATACGTTATACGTTATACGTTATACGCTATGCGTTATGCGTTATAGGATATACGTTATACGTTATACGTTATAGGTCATACCTTATACGTGATACGTCATACGTTATATGTTTTACGTTATACGTTATACGTTATACGTTATACGTTATACGTTATACGTTATACGTTATACGTTATACGTTATACGTTACACGTTATACGTCATACGTTATACGTTATACGTTATACGTTATAGGTCATACCTTATACGTGATATGTTATACGTTATACGTTATACGTTATACGTTATACGTTATACGTTATACGTTATACGTTATACGTTATACGTTTTACGTTATACGTTATACGTTATACGTTATACGTTATACGTTATACGTTATACGTTATACGTTATACGTTATACGTTATACGTTGTACGTTATACGTTGTACGTTATACGTTATACGTTATACGTTATACGTTATACGTTATACGTTATACGTTATACGTTATACGTTATACGTTATACGTTATACGTTATACGTTATACGTTATACGTTATACGTTATACGTTATACGTTACACGTTATACGTCATACGTTATACGTTATACGTTATACGTTATAGGTCATACCTTATACGTGATACGTTATACGTTATACGTTATACGTTATACGTTATAGGTTATACGTTATACGTTATACGTTATAAGTCACACGTTATACGTTATACATTATACGTTATACGTTATACGTTATACGTTATACGTGATACGTTATACGTTATACGTTATACGTTATACGTTATACGTTATACGTTATACGTTATACGTTATAGGTCATACCTTATACGTGATACGTTATACGTTATACGTTATACGTTATACGTTATACGTTATACGTTATACGTTATGCGTTATACGTTATACGTTATACGTTATACGTTATACGTTATACCTTATACGTTATACGTTATAAGTCACACGTTATACGTTATACATTATACGTTATACGTTATACGTTATACGTTATACGTTATACGTGATACGTTATACGTTATACGTTATACGTTATACGTTATACGTTATACGTTATACGTTATACGCTATACGTTATACGTTATACGTTATAAGTTATACGTTATACGTTATACGTTATACGTTATACGTTATACGTTTTACGTTATACGTTATACGTTATACGTTATACGTTATACGTTATACGTTATACGTTATACGTTATACGTTATACGTTATACGTTGTACGTTATACGTTGTACGTTATACGTTATACGTTATACGCTATACGTTATACGTTATACGTTATACGTTATACGTTATACGTTATACGTTATACGTTATACGTTATACGTTATAGGTTATACGTTATACGTTATACGTTATACGTTATACGTTATACGTTATACGTTATACGTTATACGTTATACGTTATACGTTATACGTTATACGTTATACGTTATACGTTATACGTTATACGTTATACGTTATACGTTATACGTTATACGATATACGTTATACGTTATACGTAATACGTTATACGTTATACGTTGTACGTTATACGTTATACGTTATACGTTATACGTTATACATTATACGTTATACGTTATACGTTATACGTTATAAGTCACACGTTATACGTTATACATTATACGTTATACGTTATACGTTATACGTTATACGTGATACGTTATACGTTATACGTTATACGTTATACGTTATACGTTATACGTTATACGTTATACGTAATACGTTATAGGTCATACCTTATACGTGATACGTTATACGTTATACGTTATACGTTATACGTTGTACGTGATACGTTATACGTTATACGTTATACGTTATACGTTATACGTTATACGTTATACGTTATACGTTATACGTTATACGTTATACGTTATAAGTCACACGTTATACGTTATACATTATACGTTATACGTTATACGTTATACGTTATACGTGATACGTTATACGTTATACGTTATACGTTATACGTTATACGTTATACGTTATACGTTATACGTTATAGGTCATACCTTATACGTGATACGTTATACGTTATACGTTATACGTTTGACGTTATACGTTATACGTTATGCGTTATACGTTATACGTTATACGTTATACGTTATACGTTATACGTTATACGTTATACGTTATAAGTCACACGTTATACGTTATACATTATACGTTATACGTTATACGTTATACGTTATACGTGATACGTTATACGTTATACGTTATACGTTATACGTTATGCGTTATACGTTATACGTTATACGCTATACGTTATACGTTATACGTTATAAGTTATACGTTATACGTTATACGTTATACGTTATACGTTATACGTTATGCGTTATACGTTATGCGTTATACGTTATACGTTATACGATATACGATATACGTTATACGTTATAGGTCATACCTTATACGTGATACGTCATACGTTATACGTTATACGTTAAACGTTATACCGTATACGTTATACGTTGTAGGTTATACGTTATACGTTATACGGTATACGTTATGCGTTATACGTTATACGCTATACGTTATACGTTATACGTTATACGTTATACGTTATACGTGATACGTTATACGTTATACGTTATACGTTATACGTTATACGTTATACGTTATACGTTATACGTTATACGTTATACGTTATACGTTACACGTTATACGTTATACGTTATACGTTATACGTTATACGTTATACGTTATACGTTATACGTTATACGTTATACGTTATACGTTATACGTTATACGTTATACGTTATACGTTATACGTTATACGTTATACGTTATACGTTATACGTTATACGTTATACGTTATACGTTATACGTTATACGTTATACGTTATACGTTATACGTTATACGTTATACGTTATACGTTATACGTTATACGTTATACGTTATACGTTATACGTTATACGTTATACGTTATACGTTATACGTTATACGTTATACGTTATACTTTATACGTTATACGTTAGACGTTAGACGTTATATGTTATACGTTATACGTTATACGTTATACGTTATACGTTATACGTTATACGTTATACGTTATACGTTATACGTTATACGTTATACGTTATACGTTATACGTTATACGTTATACGTTATACGTTATACGTTATACGTTATACGTTATACGTTATACGTTATACGTTATACGTTATACGCTATACGCTATGCGTTATGCGCTATAGGATATACGTTATACGATATATGTTATACGTTATACGTTATACGTTATACGCTATACGCTATGCGTTATGCGTTATAGGATATACGTTATGCGTTACAGGATATACGTTATACGTTATACGTTATAGGTCATACCTTATACGTGATACGTCATACGTTATATGTTATACGTTATATGTTATACGTTATACGTTATACGCTATGCGTTATGCGTTATAGGATATACGTTATGCGTTATAGGATATACGTTATACGTTATACGTTATAGGTCATACCTTATACGTGATACGTCATACGTTATATGTTATACGTTATACGTTATACGTTATACGTTATACGTTATACGTTATACGTTATACGTTATACATTATACGTTATACGTTATACGTTATACGTAATACGTTATACGTTATACGTTATACGTTATACGTTATACGTTATACGTTATACGTTATACGTTATACGTTATACGATATACGTTATACGTTATACGTTATACGTTATACATTATACGTTATTCGTTATACGTTATACGTTATACGTTATACGTTATGCGTTATACGTTCTACGTTATTCGTTATAGGTTATACGTTATACTTTATACGTTATACGTTATACGTTATACGTTGTACGTTCTACGTTATACGTTATACGTTATACATTATACGTTGTACGTTATACGTTATGCGTTATACGTTGTACGTTATTCGTTATACGTCATGCGTTATAGGATATACGTTATACGTTATACGTTATACGTTATACGTTATACTTTATACGTTATACGTTATACGTTATACGTTATACGTTACACGTTATACGTTATACGTAATATGTAATGCGTCATACGTTTTACGTTATTCGTTACACGTTTTTCGTTACAAGTTATACATTATACGTTATACGTTATACGTTATACGTTATACGTTATACGTTATACGTTATACGTTATACGTTATACGTTATACGTTATACGTTATACGTTATACGTTATACGTTATACGTTATACGTTATACGTTATACGTTATACGTTATACGTTATACGTTATACGTTATACGTTATACGTTATACGTTATACGTTATACGTTATACGTTATACGTTATACGTTATACGTTATACGTTATACGTTATACGTTATACGTTATACGTTATACGTTATACGTTATACGTTATACGTTATACGTTATACGTTATACGTTATACGTTATACGTTATACGTTATACGTTATACGTTATACGTTATACGTTATACGTTATACGTTATACGTTATACGTTATACGTTATACGTTATACGTTATACGTTATACGTTACACGTTATACGTTATACGTAATATGTAATGCGTCATACGTTTTACGTTATTCGTTACACGTTTTTCGTTACAAGTTATACATTATACGTTATACGTTATACGTTATACGTTATACGTTATACGTTATACGTTATACGTTATACGTTATACGTTATACGTTATACGTTATACGTTATACGTTATACGTTATACGTTATACGTTATACGTTATACGTTATACGTTATACGTTATACGTTATACGTTATACGTTATACGTTATACGTTATACGTTATACGTTATACGTTATACGTTATACGTTATACGTTATACGTTATACGTTATACGTTATACGTTATACGTTATACGTTATACGTTATACGTTATACGTTATACGTTATACGTTATACGTTATACGTTATACGTTATACGTTATACGTTATACGTTATACGTTATACGTTATACGTTATACGTTATACGTTATACGTTATACGTTATACGTTATACGTTATACGTTATACGTTATACGTTATACGTTATACGTTATACGTTATACGTTATACGTTATACGTTATACGTTATACGTTATACGTTATACGTTATACGTTATACGTTATACGTTATACGTTATACGTTATTCGATTTACGTTATACGCTATGCGTTATGCGTTATAGGATATACGTTATGCGTTATAGGATATACGTTATACGTTATACGGTATAGGTCATACCTTATACGTGATACGTCATACGTGATACGTCATACGTTATATGTTATACGTTATACGTTATACGTTATACGTTATACGTTATACGTTATACGTTATACGTTATACGTTATACGTTATACGTTATACGTTATACTTTATACGTTATACGTTAGACGTTAGACGTTATATGTTATACGTTATACGTTATACGTTATACGTTATACGTTATACGTTATACGTTATACGTTATACGTTATACGTTATACGTTATACGTTATACGTTATACGTTATACGTTATACGTTATACGTTATACGTTATACGTTATACGTTATACGTTATACGTTATACGTTATACGTTATACTATACGTTATACGTTATACGTTATACGTTATACGATATATGTTATACGTTATACGTTATACGTTATACGCTATACGCTATGCGTTATGCGTTATAGGATATACGTTATACGATATATGTTATACGTTATACGTTATACGTTATACGCTATACGCTATGCGTTATGCGTTATAGGATATACGTTATGCGTTACAGGATATACGTTATACGTTGTACGTTATAGGTCATACCTTATACGTATTACGTCATACGTTATATGTTATACGTTATATGTTATACGTTATACGTTATACGCTATGCGTTATGCGTTATAGGATATACGTTATGCGTTATAGGATATACGTTATACGTTACACGTTATAGGTCATACCTTATACGTGATACGTCATACGTTATATGTTATACGTTATACGTTATACGTTATACGTTATACGTTATACGTTATACGTTATACGTTATACATTATACGTTATACGTTATACTTTATACGTTATACGTTATACGTTATACGTTATACGTTATACGTTATACGTTATACGTTATACGTTATACGTTATACGTTATACGTTATACGTAATACGTTATACGTTATACGTTATACGTTATACGTTATACGTTATACGTTATACGTTATACGTTATACGTTATACGTTATACGTTATACGTTATACGTTATACGTTATACGTTATACGTTATACGTTATACGTTATACGTTATACGTTATACGTTATACGTTATACGTTATACGTTATACGTTATACGTTATACGTTATACGTTATACGTTATACGTTATACGTTATACTTTATACGTTATACGTTAGACGTTAGACGTTATATGTTATACGTTATACGTTATACGTTATACGTTATACGTTATACGTTATACGTTATACGTTATACGTTATACGTTATACGTTATACGTTATACGTTATACGTTATACGTTATACGTTATACGTTATACGTTATACGTTATACGTTATACGTTATACGTTATACGTTATACGTTATACGTTATACGCTATACGCTATGCGTTATGCGCTATAGGATATACGTTATACGATATATGTTATACGTTATACGTTATACGTTATACGCTATACGCTATGCGTTATGCGTTATAGGATATACGTTATGCGTTACAGGATATACGTTATACGTTATACGTTATAGGTCATACCTTATACGTGATACGTCATACGTTATATGTTATACGTTATATGTTATACGTTATACGTTATACGCTATGCGTTATGCGTTATAGGATATACGTTATGCGTTATAGGATATACGTTATACGTTATACGTTATAGGTCATACCTTATACGTGATACGTCATACGTTATATGTTATACGTTATACGTTATACGTTATACGTTATACGTTATACGTTATACGTTATACGTTATACATTATACGTTATACGTTATACGTTATACGTAATACGTTATACGTTATACGTTATACGTTATACGTTATACGTTATACGTTATACGTTATACGTTATACGTTATACGATATACGTTATACGTTATACGTTATACGTTATACATTATACGTTATTCGTTATACGTTATACGTTATACGTTATACGTTATGCGTTATACGTTCTACGTTATTCGTTATAGGTTATACGTTATACTTTATACGTTATACGTTATACGTTATACGTTGTACGTTCTACGTTATACGTTATACGTTATACATTATACGTTGTACGTTATACGTTATGCGTTATACGTTGTACGTTATTCGTTATACGTCATGCGTTATAGGATATACGTTATACGTTATACGTTATACGTTATACTTTATACGTTATACGTTATACGTTATACGTTATACGTTACACGTTATACGTTATACGTAATATGTAATGCGTCATACGTTTTACGTTATTCGTTACACGTTTTTCGTTACAAGTTATACATTATACGTTATACGTTATACGTTATACGTTATACGTTATACGTTATACGTTATACGTTATACGTTATACGTTATACGTTATACGTTATACGTTATACGTTATACGTTATACGTTATACGTTATACGTTATACGTTATACGTTATACGTTATACGTTATACGTTATACGTTATACGTTATACGTTATACGTTATACGTTATACGTTATAAGTCACACGTTATACGTTATACATTATACGTTATACGTTATACGTTATACGTTATACGTGATACGTTATACGTTATACGTTATACGTTATACGTTATGCGTTATACGTTATACGTTATACGCTATACGTTATACGTTATACGTTATAAGTTATACGTTATACGTTATACGTTATACGTTATACGTTATACGTTATGCGTTATACGTTATGCGTTATACGTTATACGTTATACGATATACGATATACGTTATACGTTATAGGTCATACCTTATACGTGATACGTCATACGTTATACGTTATACGTTAAACGTTATACCGTATACGTTATACGTTGTAGGTTATACGTTATACGTTATACGGTATACGTTATGCGTTATACGTTATACGCTATACGTTATACGTTATACGTTATACGTTATACGTTATACGTGATACGTTATACGTTATACGTTATACGTTATACGTTATACGTTATACGTTATACGTTATACGTTATACGTTATACGTTATACGTTACACGTTATACGTTATACGTTATACGTTATACGTTATACGTTATACGTTATACGTTATACGTTATACGTTATACGTTATACGTTATACGTTATACGTTATACGTTATACGTTATACGTTATACGTTATACGTTATACGTTATACGTTATACGTTATACGTTATACGTTATACGTTATACGTTATACGTTATACGTTATACGTTATACGTTATACGTTATACGTTATACGTTATACGTTATACGTTATACGTTATACGTTATACGTTATACGTTATACGTTATACGTTATACGTTATACTTTATACGTTATACGTTAGACGTTAGACGTTATATGTTATACGTTATACGTTATACGTTATACGTTATACGTTATACGTTATACGTTATACGTTATACGTTATACGTTATACGTTATACGTTATACGTTATACGTTATACGTTATACGTTATACGTTATACGTTATACGTTATACGTTATACGTTATACGTTATACGTTATACGTTATACGCTATACGCTATGCGTTATGCGCTATAGGATATACGTTATACGATATATGTTATACGTTATACGTTATACGTTATACGCTATACGCTATGCGTTATGCGTTATAGGATATACGTTATGCGTTACAGGATATACGTTATACGTTATACGTTATAGGTCATACCTTATACGTGATACGTCATACGTTATATGTTATACGTTATATGTTATACGTTATACGTTATACGCTATGCGTTATGCGTTATAGGATATACGTTATGCGTTATAGGATATACGTTATACGTTATACGTTATAGGTCATACCTTATACGTGATACGTCATACGTTATATGTTATACGTTATACGTTATACGTTATACGTTATACGTTATACGTTATACGTTATACGTTATACATTATACGTTATACGTTATACGTTATACGTAATACGTTATACGTTATACGTTATACGTTATACGTTATACGTTATACGTTATACGTTATACGTTATACGTTATACGATATACGTTATACGTTATACGTTATACGTTATACATTATACGTTATTCGTTATACGTTATACGTTATACGTTATACGTTATGCGTTATACGTTCTACGTTATTCGTTATAGGTTATACGTTATACTTTATACGTTATACGTTATACGTTATACGTTGTACGTTCTACGTTATACGTTATACGTTATACATTATACGTTGTACGTTATACGTTATGCGTTATACGTTGTACGTTATTCGTTATACGTCATGCGTTATAGGATATACGTTATACGTTATACGTTATACGTTATACGTTATACTTTATACGTTATACGTTATACGTTATACGTTATACGTTACACGTTATACGTTATACGTAATATGTAATGCGTCATACGTTTTACGTTATTCGTTACACGTTTTTCGTTACAAGTTATACATTATACGTTATACGTTATACGTTATACGTTATACGTTATACGTTATACGTTATACGTTATACGTTATACGTTATACGTTATACGTTATACGTTATACGTTATACGTTATACGTTATACGTTATACGTTATACGTTATACGTTATACGTTATACGTTATACGTTATACGTTATACGTTATACGTTATACGTTATACGTTATACGTTATACGTTATACGTTATACGTTATACGTTATACGTTATACGTTATACGTTATACGTTATACGTTATACGTTATACGTTATACGTTATACGTTATACGTTATACGTTATACGTTATACGTTATACGTTATACGTTATACGTTATACGTTATACGTTATACGTTATACGTTATACGTTATACGTTATACGTTATACGTTATACGTTATACGTTATACGTTATACGTTATACGTTACACGTTATACGTTATACGTAATATGTAATGCGTCATACGTTTTACGTTATTCGTTACACGTTTTTCGTTACAAGTTATACATTATACGTTATACGTTATACGTTATACGTTATACGTTATACGTTATACGTTATACGTTATACGTTATACGTTATACGTTATACGTTATACGTTATACGTTATACGTTATACGTTATACGTTATACGTTATACGTTATACGTTATACGTTATACGTTATACGTTATACGTTATACGTTATACGTTATACGTTATACGTTATACGTTATACGTTATACGTTATACGTTATACGTTATACGTTATACGTTATACGTTATACGTTATACGTTATACGTTATACGTTATACGTTATACGTTATACGTTATACGTTATACGTTATACGTTATACGTTATACGTTATACGTTATACGTTATACGTTATACGTTATACGTTATACGTTATACGTTATACGTTATACGTTATACGTTATACGTTATACGTTATACGTTATACGTTATACGTTATACGTTATACGTTATACGTTATACGTTATACGTTATACGTTATACGTTATACGTTATACGTTATACGTTATTCGATTTACGTTATACGCTATGCGTTATGCGTTATAGGATATACGTTATGCGTTATAGGATATACGTTATACGTTATACGGTATAGGTCATACCTTATACGTGATACGTCATACGTTATATGTTATACGTTATACGTTATACGTTATACGTTATACGTTATACGTTATACGTTATACGTTATACGTTATACGTTATACGTTATACGTTATACTTTATACGTTATACGTTAGACGTTAGACGTTATATGTTATACGTTATACGTTATACGTTATACGTTATACGTTATACGTTATACGTTATACGTTATACGTTATACGTTATACGTTATACGTTATACGTTATACGTTATACGTTATACGTTATACGTTATACGTTATACGTTATACGTTATACGTTATACGTTATACGTTATACGTTATACGTTATACTATACGTTATACGTTATACGTTATACGTTATACGATATATGTTATACGTTATACGTTATACGTTATACGCTATACGCTATGCGTTATGCGTTATAGGATATACGTTATACGATATATGTTATACGTTATACGTTATACGTTATACGCTATACGCTATGCGTTATGCGTTATAGGATATACGTTATGCGTTACAGGATATACGTTATACGTTGTACGTTATAGGTCATACCTTATACGTATTACGTCATACGTTATATGTTATACGTTATATGTTATACGTTATACGTTATACGCTATGCGTTATGCGTTATAGGATATACGTTATGCGTTATAGGATATACGTTATACGTTACACGTTATAGGTCATACCTTATACGTGATACGTCATACGTTATATGTTATACGTTATACGTTATACGTTATACGTTATACGTTATACGTTATACGTTATACGTTATACATTATACGTTATACGTTATACTTTATACGTTATACGTTATACGTTATACGTTATACGTTATACGTTATACGTTATACGTTATACGTTATACGTTATACGTTATACGTTATACGTAATACGTTATACGTTATACGTTATACGTTATACGTTATACGTTATACGTTATACGTTATACGTTATACGTTATACGTTATACGTTATACGTTATACGTTATACGTTATACGTTATACGTTATACGTTATACGTTATACGTTATACGTTATACGTTATACGTTATACGTTATACGTTATACGTTATACGTTATACGTTATACGTTATACGTTATACTTTATACGTTATACGTTAGACGTTAGACGTTATATGTTATACGTTATACGTTATACGTTATACGTTATACGTTATACGTTATACGTTATACGTTATACGTTATACGTTATACGTTATACGTTATACGTTATACGTTATACGTTATACGTTATACGTTATACGTTATACGTTATACGTTATACGTTATACGTTATACGTTATACGTTATACGTTATACGTTATACGCTATACGCTATGCGTTATGCGCTATAGGATATACGTTATACGATATATGTTATACGTTATACGTTATACGTTATACGCTATACGCTATGCGTTATGCGTTATAGGATATACGTTATGCGTTACAGGATATACGTTATACGTTATACGTTATAGGTCATACCTTATACGTGATACGTCATACGTTATATGTTATACGTTATATGTTATACGTTATACGTTATACGCTATGCGTTATGCGTTATAGGATATACGTTATGCGTTATAGGATATACGTTATACGTTATACGTTATAGGTCATACCTTATACGTGATACGTCATACGTTATATGTTATACGTTATACGTTATACGTTATACGTTATACGTTATACGTTATACGTTATACGTTATACATTATACGTTATACGTTATACGTTATACGTAATACGTTATACGTTATACGTTATACGTTATACGTTATACGTTATACGTTATACGTTATACGTTATACGTTATACGATATACGTTATACGTTATACGTTATACGTTATACATTATACGTTATTCGTTATACGTTATACGTTATACGTTATACGTTATGCGTTATACGTTCTACGTTATTCGTTATAGGTTATACGTTATACTTTATACGTTATACGTTATACGTTATACGTTGTACGTTCTACGTTATACGTTATACGTTATACATTATACGTTGTACGTTATACGTTATGCGTTATACGTTGTACGTTATTCGTTATACGTCATGCGTTATAGGATATACGTTATACGTTATACGTTATACGTTATACTTTATACGTTATACGTTATACGTTATACGTTATACGTTACACGTTATACGTTATACGTAATATGTAATGCGTCATACGTTTTACGTTATTCGTTACACGTTTTTCGTTACAAGTTATACATTATACGTTATACGTTATACGTTATACGTTATACGTTATACGTTATACGTTATACGTTATACGTTATACGTTATACGTTATACGTTATACGTTATACGTTATACGTTATACGTTATACGTTATACGTTATACGTTATACGTTATACGTTATACGTTATACGTTATACGTTATACGTTATACGTTATACGTTATACGTTATACGTTATACGTTATACGTTATACGTTATACGTTATACGTTATACGTTATACGTTATACGTTATACGTTATACGTTATACGTTATACGTTATACGTTATACGTTATACGTTATACGTTATACGTTATACGTTATACGTTATACGTTATACGTTATACGTTATACGTTATACGTTATACGTTATACGTTATACGTTATACGTTATACGTTATACGTTATACGTTACACGTTATACGTTATACGTAATATGTAATGCGTCATACGTTTTACGTTATTCGTTACACGTTTTTCGTTACAAGTTATACATTATACGTTATACGTTATACGTTATACGTTATACGTTATACGTTATACGTTATACGTTATACGTTATACGTTATACGTTATACGTTATACGTTATACGTTATACGTTATACGTTATACGTTATACGTTATACGTTATACGTTATACGTTATACGTTATACGTTATACGTTATACGTTATACGTTATACGTTATACGTTATACGTTATACGTTATACGTTATACGTTATACGTTATACGTTATACGTTATACGTTATACGTTATACGTTATACGTTATACGTTATACGTTATACGTTATACGTTATACGTTATACGTTATACGTTATACGTTATACGTTATACGTTATACGTTATACGTTATACGTTATACGTTATACGTTATACGTTATACGTTATACGTTATACGTTATACGTTATACGTTATACGTTATACGTTATACGTTATACGTTATACGTTATACGTTATACGTTATACGTTATACGTTATACGTTATACGTTATACGTTATACGTTATACGTTATACGTTATACGTTATACGTTATACGTTATACGTTATACGTTATACGTTATACGTTATACGTTATACGTTATACGTTATACGTTATACGTTATACGTTATACGTTATACGTTATTCGATTTACGTTATACGCTATGCGTTATGCGTTATAGGATATACGTTATGCGTTATAGGATATACGTTATACGTTATACGGTATAGGTCATACCTTATACGTGATACGTCATACGTTATATGTTATACGTTATACGTTATACGTTATACGTTATACGTTATACGTTATACGTTATACGTTATACGTTATACGTTATACGTTATACGTTATACTTTATACGTTATACGTTAGACGTTAGACGTTATATGTTATACGTTATACGTTATACGTTATACGTTATACGTTATACGTTATACGTTATACGTTATACGTTATACGTTATACGTTATACGTTATACGTTATACGTTATACGTTATACGTTATACGTTATACGTTATACGTTATACGTTATACGTTATACGTTATACGTTATACGTTATACTATACGTTATACGTTATACGTTATACGTTATACGATATATGTTATACGTTATACGTTATACGTTATACGCTATACGCTATGCGTTATGCGTTATAGGATATACGTTATACGATATATGTTATACGTTATACGTTATACGTTATACGCTATACGCTATGCGTTATGCGTTATAGGATATACGTTATGCGTTACAGGATATACGTTATACGTTGTACGTTATAGGTCATACCTTATACGTATTACGTCATACGTTATATGTTATACGTTATATGTTATACGTTATACGTTATACGCTATGCGTTATGCGTTATAGGATATACGTTATGCGTTATAGGATATACGTTATACGTTACACGTTATAGGTCATACCTTATACGTGATACGTCATACGTTATACGTTATACGTTATACGTTATACGTTATACGTTATACGTTATACGTTATACGTTATACGTTATACGTTATACGTTATGCTTTATACGTTATACGTTATACGTTATACGTTATACGTTATACGTTATACGTTATACGTTATACGTTATACGTTATACGTTATACGTTATACGTTATACGTTATACGTTATACTTTATACGTTATGCGTTATACGTTCTACGTTATTCGTTATAGGTTATACGTTATACGTTATACGTTATACGTTATACATTATACGTTCTACGTTATACGTTTTACGTTATACGTTATACGTTATACGTTATACGTTATACGTTATACGCTATGCGTTATGCGTTATAGGATATACGTTATGCGTTATAGGATATACGTTATACGTTATACGTTATAGGTCATACCTTATATGTGATACGTCATACGTTATATGTTATACGTTATACGTTATACGTTATACGTTATACGTTATACGTTATACGTTATACGTTATACTTTATACGTTATACGTTATACGTTACACGTCATACGTCATACGTTATACGTTATACGTTATACGTTATAGGTCATACCTTATACGTGATACGTTATACGTTATACGTTATACGTTATACGTTATACGTTATACGTTATACGTTATACGTTATACGCTATACGTTATACGTTATACGTTATAAGTTATACGTTATACGTTATACGTTATACGTTATACGTTATACGTTTTACGTTATACGTTATACGTTATACGCTATACGTTATACGTTATACGTTATACGTTATACGTTATACGTTATACGTTATACGTTATACGTTATACGTTATACGTTATACGTTATACGTTATACGTTATACGTTATACGTTATACGTTATACGTTATACGTTATACGTTATACGTTATACGTTATACGTTATACGTTATACGTTATACTTTATACGTTATACGTTAGACGTTAGACGTTATATGTTATACGTTATACGTTATACGTTATACGTTATACGTTATACGTTATACGTTATACGTTATACGTTATACGTTATACGTTATACGTTATACGTTATACGTTATACGTTATACGTTATACGTTATACGTTATACGTTATACGTTATACGTTATACGTTATACGTTATACGTTATACGTTATACGCTATACGCTATGCGTTATGCGCTATAGGATATACGTTATACGATATATGTTATACGTTATACGTTATACGTTATACGCTATACGCTATGCGTTATGCGTTATAGGATATACGTTATGCGTTACAGGATATACGTTATACGTTATACGTTATAGGTCATACCTTATACGTGATACGTCATACGTTATATGTTATACGTTATATGTTATACGTTATACGTTATACGCTATGCGTTATGCGTTATAGGATATACGTTATGCGTTATAGGATATACGTTATACGTTATACGTTATAGGTCATACCTTATACGTGATACGTCATACGTTATATGTTATACGTTATACGTTATACGTTATACGTTATACGTTATACGTTATACGTTATACGTTATACATTATACGTTATACGTTATACGTTATACGTAATACGTTATACGTTATACGTTATACGTTATACGTTATACGTTATACGTTATACGTTATACGTTATACGTTATACGATATACGTTATACGTTATACGTTATACGTTATACATTATACGTTATTCGTTATACGTTATACGTTATACGTTATACGTTATGCGTTATACGTTCTACGTTATTCGTTATAGGTTATACGTTATACTTTATACGTTATACGTTATACGTTATACGTTGTACGTTCTACGTTATACGTTATACGTTATACATTATACGTTGTACGTTATACGTTATGCGTTATACGTTGTACGTTATTCGTTATACGTCATGCGTTATAGGATATACGTTATACGTTATACGTTATACGTTATACTTTATACGTTATACGTTATACGTTATACGTTATACGTTACACGTTATACGTTATACGTAATATGTAATGCGTCATACGTTTTACGTTATTCGTTACACGTTTTTCGTTACAAGTTATACATTATACGTTATACGTTATACGTTATACGTTATACGTTATACGTTATACGTTATACGTTATACGTTATACGTTATACGTTATACGTTATACGTTATACGTTATACGTTATACGTTATACGTTATACGTTATACGTTATACGTTATACGTTATACGTTATACGTTATACGTTATACGTTATACGTTATACGTTATACGTTATACGTTATACGTTATACGTTATACGTTATACGTTATACGTTATACGTTATACGTTATACGTTATACGTTATACGTTATACGTTATACGTTATACGTTATACGTTATACGTTATACGTTATACGTTATACGTTATACGTTATACGTTATACGTTATACGTTATACGTTATACGTTATACGTTATACGTTATACGTTATACGTTATACGTTATACGTTATACGTTACACGTTATACGTTATACGTAATATGTAATGCGTCATACGTTTTACGTTATTCGTTACACGTTTTTCGTTACAAGTTATACATTATACGTTATACGTTATACGTTATACGTTATACGTTATACGTTATACGTTATACGTTATACGTTATACGTTATACGTTATACGTTATACGTTATACGTTATACGTTATACGTTATACGTTATACGTTATACGTTATACGTTATACGTTATACGTTATACGTTATACGTTATACGTTATACGTTATACGTTATACGTTATACGTTATACGTTATACGTTATACGTTATACGTTATACGTTATACGTTATACGTTATACGTTATACGTTATACGTTATACGTTATACGTTATACGTTATACGTTATACGTTATACGTTATACGTTATACGTTATACGTTATACGTTATACGTTATACGTTATACGTTATACGTTATACGTTATACGTTATACGTTATACGTTATACGTTATACGTTATACGTTATACGTTATACGTTATACGTTATACGTTATACGTTATACGTTATACGTTATACGTTATACGTTATACGTTATACGTTATACGTTATACGTTATACGTTATACGTTATACGTTATACGTTATACGTTATACGTTATACGTTATACGTTATACGTTATACGTTATACGTTATACGTTATACGTTATACGTTATACGTTATACGTTATACGTTATACGTTATACGTTATTCGATTTACGTTATACGCTATGCGTTATGCGTTATAGGATATACGTTATGCGTTATAGGATATACGTTATACGTTATACGGTATAGGTCATACCTTATACGTGATACGTCATACGTTATATGTTATACGTTATACGTTATACGTTATACGTTATACGTTATACGTTATACGTTATACGTTATACGTTATACGTTATACGTTATACGTTATACTTTATACGTTATACGTTAGACGTTAGACGTTATATGTTATACGTTATACGTTATACGTTATACGTTATACGTTATACGTTATACGTTATACGTTATACGTTATACGTTATACGTTATACGTTATACGTTATACGTTATACGTTATACGTTATACGTTATACGTTATACGTTATACGTTATACGTTATACGTTATACGTTATACGTTATACTATACGTTATACGTTATACGTTATACGTTATACGATATATGTTATACGTTATACGTTATACGTTATACGCTATACGCTATGCGTTATGCGTTATAGGATATACGTTATACGATATATGTTATACGTTATACGTTATACGTTATACGCTATACGCTATGCGTTATGCGTTATAGGATATACGTTATGCGTTACAGGATATACGTTATACGTTGTACGTTATAGGTCATACCTTATACGTATTACGTCATACGTTATATGTTATACGTTATATGTTATACGTTATACGTTATACGCTATGCGTTATGCGTTATAGGATATACGTTATGCGTTATAGGATATACGTTATACGTTACACGTTATAGGTCATACCTTATACGTGATACGTCATACGTTATACGTTATACGTTATACGTTATACGTTATACGTTATACGTTATACGTTATACGTTATACGTTATACGTTATACGTTATGCTTTATACGTTATACGTTATACGTTATACGTTATACGTTATACGTTATACGTTATACGTTATACGTTATACGTTATACGTTATACGTTATACGTTATACGTTATACGTTATACTTTATACGTTATGCGTTATACGTTCTACGTTATTCGTTATAGGTTATACGTTATACGTTATACGTTATACGTTATACATTATACGTTCTACGTTATACGTTTTACGTTATACGTTATACGTTATACGTTATACGTTATACGTTATACGCTATGCGTTATGCGTTATAGGATATACGTTATGCGTTATAGGATATACGTTATACGTTATACGTTATAGGTCATACCTTATATGTGATACGTCATACGTTATATGTTATACGTTATACGTTATACGTTATACGTTATACGTTATACGTTATACGTTATACGTTATACTTTATACGTTATACGTTATACGTTACACGTCATACGTCATACGTTATACGTTATACGTTATACGTTATAGGTCATACCTTATACGTGATACGTTATACGTTATACGTTATACGTTATACGTTATACGTTATACGTTATACGTTATACGTTATACGCTATACGTTATACGTTATACGTTATAAGTTATACGTTATACGTTATACGTTATACGTTATACGTTATACGTTTTACGTTATACGTTATACGTTATACGCTATACGTTATACGTTATACGTTATACGTTATACGTTATACGTTATACGTTATACGTTATACGTTATACGTTATACGTTATACGTTATACGTTATACGTTATTCGATTTACGTTATACGCTATGCGTTATGCGTTATAGGATATACATTATGCGTTATAGGATATACGTTATACGTTATACGGTATAGGTCATACCTTATACGTGATACGTCATACGTTATATGTTATACGTTATACGTTATACGTTATACGTTATACGTTATACGTTATACGTTATACGTTATACGTTATACGTTATACTATACGTTATACTTTATACGTTATACGTTATACGTTATACGTTATACGATATGAATTATACGTTATACGTTATACGTTATACGCTATACGCTATGCGTTATGCGTTATAGGATATACGTTATGCGTTACAGGATATACGTTATACGTTATACGTTATAGGTCATACCTTATACGTGATACGTCATACGTTATATGTTATACGTTATATGTTATACGTTATACGTTATACGCTATGCGTTATGCGTTATAGGATATACGTTAAACGTTATACGTTATAGGTCATACCTTATACGTGATACGTCATACGTTATATGTTTTACGTTATACGTTATACGTTATACGTTATACGTTATACGTTATACGTTATACGTTATACGTTATACGTTATACGTTGCACGTTATACGTCATACGTTATACGTTATACGTTATACGTTATAGGTCATACCTTATACGTGATACGTTATACGTTATACGTTATACGTTATACGTTATACGTTATACGTTATGCGTTATACGTTATACGTTATACATTATACGTTATACGTTATACGTTATACGTTATACGTTATAAGTCACACGTTATACGTTATACATTATACGTTATACGTTATACGTTATACGTTATACGTGATACGTTATACGTTATACGTTATACGTTATACGTTATACGTTATACGTTATACGTTATACGTTATACGCTATACGTTATACGTTATACGTTATAAGTTATACGTTATACGTTATACGTTATACGTTATACGTTATACGTTTTACGTTATACGTTATACGTTATACGTTATACGTTATACGTTATACGTTATACGTTATACGTTATACGTTATACGTTATACGTTGTACGTTATACGTTGTACGTTATACGTTATACGTTATACGTTATACGTTATACGTTATACGTTATACGTTATACGTTATACGTTATACGTTATACGTTATACGTTATACGTTATACGTTATACGTTATACGTTATACGTTACACGTCATACGTCATACGTTATACGTTATACGTTATACGTTATAGGTCATACCTTATACGTGATACGTTATACGTTATACGTTATACGTTATACGTTATACGTTATACGTTATACGTTATACGTTATACGCTATACGTTATACGTTATACGTTATAAGTTATACGTTATACGTTATACGTTATACGTTATACGTTATACGTTTTACGTTATACGTTATACGTTATACGTTATACGTTATACGTTATACGTTATACGTTATACGTTATACGTTATACGTTATACGTTGTACGTTATACGTTGTACGTTATACGTTATACGTTATACGTTATACGTTATACGTTATACGTTATACGTTATACGTTATACGTTATACGTTATACGTTATACGTTATACGTTATACGTTATACGTTATACGTTATACGTTATACGTTATACGTTACACGTCATACGTCATACGTTCTACGTTATTCGTTATAGGTTATATGTTATACGTTATACGTTATACGTTATACATTATACGTTCTACGTTATACGTTTTACGTTATACGTTATACGTTATACGTTATACGTTATACGTTATACGCTATGCGTTATGCGTTATAGGATATACGTTATGCGTTATAGGATATACGTTATACGTTATACGTTATAGGTCATACCTTATATGTGATACGTCATACGTTATATGTTATACGTTATACGTTATACGTTATACGTTATACGTTATACGTTATACGTTATACGTTATACGTTATACTTTATACGTTATACGTTATACGTTATACGTTATACGTTATACGTTATACGTTATACGTTATACGTTATACGTTATACGTTATACGTTATACGTTATACGTTATACGTTATACGTTATACTTTATACGTTATACGTTATACGTTATACGTTATACGTTATACGTTATACGTTATACGTTATACGTTATACGTTATACGTTATACGTTATACTTTATACGTTATACGTTAGACGTTATACGTTATACGTTACACGTTATACGTTATACGGTATACGTTATACGTTATACGTTATACGTTATACGTTATACGTTATGCGTTATACGTTATACGTTATACGTTATACGTTATACGTTATACGTTATACGTTATACGTTATAAGTCACACGTTATACGTTATACATTATACGTTATACGTTATACGTTATACGTTATACGTGATACGTTATACGTTATACGTTATACGTTATACGTTATACGTTATACGTTATACGTTATACGCTATACGTTATACGTTATACGTTATAAGTTATACATTATACGTTATACGTTATACGTTATACGTTATACGTTTTACGTTATACGTTATACGTTATACGTTATACGTTATACGTTATACGTTATACGTTATACGCTATGCGTTATGCGTTATAGGATATACGTTATGCGTTATAGGATATACGTTATACGTTATACGTTATAGGTCATACCTTATATGTGATACGTCATACGTTATATGTTATACGTTATACGTTATACGTTATACGTTATACGTTATACGTTATACGTTATACGTTATACTTTATACGTTATACGTTATACGTTATACGTTATACGTTATACGTTATACGTTATACGTTATACGTTACACGTTATACGTTATACGGTATACGTTATACGTTATACGTTATACGTTATACGTTATACGTTATACGTTATACGTTATACGTTATACGTTATACGTTATACGTTATACGTTATACTATACGTTATACGTTATACGTTATACGTTATACGTTATACGATATGAATTATACGTTATACGTTATACGTTATACGCTATACGCTATGCGTTATGCGTTATAGGATATACGTTATGCGTTACAGGATATACGTTATACGTTATACGTTATAGGTCATACCTTATACGTGATACGTCATACGTTATATGTTATACGTTATATGTTATACGTTATACGTTATACGCTATGCGTTATGCGTTATAGGATATACGTTAAACGTTATACGTTATAGGTCATACCTTATACGTGATACGTCATACGTTATATGTTTTACGTTATACGTTATACGTTATAGGTCATACCTTATATGTGATACGTCATACGTTATATGTTATACGTTATACGTTATACGTTATACGTTATACGTTATACGTTATACGTTATACGTTATACTTTATACGTTATACGTTATACGTTATACGTTATACGTTATACGTTATACGTTATACGTTATACGTTATACGTTATACGTTATACTTTATACGTTATACGTTAGACGTTATACGTTATACGTTACACGTTATACGTTATACGGTATACGTTATACGTTATACGTTATACGTTATACGTTATACGTTATACGTTATACGTTATACGTTATACGTTATACGTTATACGTTATACGTTATACTATACGTTATACGTTATACGTTATACGTTATACGTTATACGATATGAATTATACGTTATACGTTATACGTTATACGCTATACGCTATGCGTTATGCGTTATAGGATATACGTTATGCGTTACAGGATATACGTTATACGTTATACGTTATAGGTCATACCTTATACGTGATACGTCATACGTTATATGTTATACGTTATATGTTATACGTTATACGTTATACGCTATGCGTTATGCGTTATAGGATATACGTTAAACGTTATACGTTATAGGTCATACCTTATACGTGATACGTCATACGTTATATGTTTTACGTTATACGTTATACGTTATACGTTATACGTTATACGTTATACGTTATACGTTATACGTTATACGTTGCACGTTATACGTTATACGTTATACGTTATACGTTATACGTTATACGTTATACGTTATACGTTATACTTTATACGTTATACGTTAGACGTTATACGTTATACGTTACACGTTATACGTTATACGGTATACGTTATACGTTATACGTTATACGTTATACGTTATACGTTATACGTCATACGTTATACGTTATACGTTATACGTTATAGGTCATACCTTATACGTGATACGTTATACGTTATACGTTATACGTTATACGTTATACGTTATACGTTATGCGTTATACGTTATACGTTATACATTATACGTTATACGTTATACGTTATACGTTATACGTTATAAGTCACACGTTATACGTTATACATTATACGTTATACGTTATACGTTATACGTTATACGTGATACGTTATACGTTATACGTTATACGTTATACGTTATACGTTATACGTTATACGTTATACGTTATACGCTATACGTTATACGTTATACGTTATAAGTTATACGTTATACGTTATACGTTATACGTTATACGTTATACGTTTTACGTTATACGTTATACGTTATACGTTATACGTTATACGTTATACGTTATACGTTATACGTTATACGTTATACGTTATACGTTGTACGTTATACGTTGTACGTTATACGTTATACGTTATACGTTATACGTTATACGTTATACGTTATACGTTATACGTTATACGTTATACGTTATACGTTATACGTTATACGTTATACGTTATACGTTATACGTTATACGTTATACGTTATACGTTATAGGTTATACGTTATACGTTATACGTTATACGTTATACGTTATACGTTATACGTTATACGTTATACGTTATACGTTATACGTTATACGTTATACGTTATTCGATTTACTTTATACGCTATGCGTTATGCGTTATAGGATATACGTTATGCGTTATAGGATATACATTATACGTTATACGGTATAGGTCATACCTTATACGTGATACGTCATACGTTATATGTTATACGTTATACGTTATACGTTATACGTTATACGTTATACGTTATACGTTATACGTTATACGTTATACGTTATACGTTATACGTTATACTTTATACGTTATACGTTAGACGTTAGACGTTATATGTTATACGTTATACGTTATACGTTATACGTTATACGTTATACGTTATACGTTATACGTTATACGTTATACGTTATACGTTATACGTTATACGTTATACGTTATACGTTATACGTTATACGTTATACGTTATACGTTATACGTTATACGTTATACGTTATACGTTATACGTTATACGTTATACGTTATACTATACGTTATACGTTATACGTTATACGTTATACGTTATACGATATATGTTATACGTTATACGTTATACGTTATACGCTATACGCTATGCGTTAAGCGTTATAGGATATGCGTTATGCGTTACAGGATATACGTTATACGTTATACGTTATAGGTCATACCTTATACGTGATACGTCATACGTTATATGTTATACGTTATATGTTATACGATATACGTTATACGCTATGCGTTATGCGTTATAGGATATACGTTATGCGTTATAGGATATACGTTATACGTTATACGTTATAGGTCATACCTTATACGTGATACGTCATACGTTATATGTTATACGTTATACGTTATACGTTATACGTTATACGTTATACGTTATACGTTATACGTTATACGTTATACATTATACGTTATTCGTTATACTTTATACGTTATACGTTATACGTTATACGTTATACGTTATACGTTATACGTTATACGTTATACGTTATACGTTGTACGTTATACGTTATGCTTTATACGTTATACGTTATACGTTATACGTTATACGTTATACGTTATACGTTATACGTTATACGTTATACGTTATACGTTATACGTTATACGTTATACGTTATACTTTATACGTTATGCGTTATACGTTCTACGTTATTCGTTATAGGTTATACGTTATACGTTATACGTTATACGTTATACATTATACGTTCTACGTTATACGTTTTACGTTATACGTTATACGTTATACGTTATACGTTATACGTTATACGCTATGCGTTATGCGTTATAGGATATACGTTATGCGTTATAGGATATACGTTATACGTTATACGTTATACGTTATACGTTATACGTTATACGTTATACGTTATACGTTATACGTTATACGTTATACGTTATACGTTATACGTTATACGTTATACGTTATACGTTATACGTTATACGTTATACGTTATACGTTATACGTTATACGTTATACGTTATACGTTATACGTTATACGTTATACGTTATACGTTATACGTTATACGTTATACGTTATACGTTATACGTTATACGTTATACGTTATACGTTATACGTTATACGTTATACGTTATACGTTATACGTTATACGTTATACGTTATACGTTATACGTTATACGTTATACGTTATTCGATTTACGTTATACGCTATGCGTTCTGCGTTATAGGATATACGTTATGCGTTATAGGATATACGTTATACGTTATACGGTATAGGTCATACCTTATACGTAATACGTCATACGTTATACGTTATACGTTATACGTTATACGTTATACTTTATACGTTATACGTTATACGTTATACGTTATACGTTATACGTTATACGTTATACGTTATACGTTATACGTTATACTTTATACGTTATACGTTAGACGTTATACGTTATACGTTACACGTTATACGTTATACGGTATACGTTATACGTTATACGTTATACGTTATACGTTATAAGTCACACGTTATACGTTATACATTATACGTTATACGTTATACGTTATACGTTATACGTTATACGTTATACTTTATACGTTATACGTTATACGTTATACGTTATACGTTATACGTTATAGGTCATACCTTATACGTGATACGTTATACGTTATACGTTATACGTTATACGTTACACGTTATACGTCATACGTTATACGTTATACGTTATACGTTATAGGTCATACCTTATACGTGATACGTTATACGTTATACGTTATACGTTATACGTTATACGTTATACGTTATACGTTATACGTTATAAGTCACACGTTATACGTTATACATTATACGTTATACGTTATACGTTATACGTTATACGTTATACGTTATAAGTTATACGTTATACGTTATACGTTATACGTTATACGTTATACGTTTTACGTTATACGTTATACGTTATACGTTATACGTTATACGTTATACGCTATGCGTTATGCGTTATACGTTATACGTTATACGTTATACGATATATATTATACGTTATACGTTATACGTTATACGCTATACGCTATGCGTTATGCGTTATAGGATATACGTTATGCGTTACAGGATATACGTTATACGTTATACGTTATAGGTCATACCTTATACGTGATACGTCATACGTTATACGTTACACGTTATACGTCATACGTTATACGTTATACGTTATACGTTATAGGTCATACCTTATACGTGATACGTTATACGTTATACGTTATACGTTATACGTTATACGTTATACGTTATGCGTTATACGTTATACCTTATACGTTATACGTTATACGTTATACAAATACGTTATACGTTATAAGTCACACGTTATACGTTATACATTATACGTTATACGTTATACGTTATACGTTATACGTGATACGTTATACGTTATACGTTATACGTTATACGTTATACGTTATACGTTATACGTTATACGCTATACGTTATACGTTATACGTTATAAGTTATACGTTATACGTTATACGTTATACGTTATACGTTATACGTTATACGTTTTACGTTATACGTTATACGTTATACGTTATACGTTATACGTTATACGCTATGCGTTATGCGTTATAGGATATACGTTATGCGTTATAGGATATACGTTATACGTTATACGTTATAGGTCATACCTTATATGTGATACGTCATACGTTATATGTTATACGTTATACGTTATACGTTATACGTTATACGTTATACGTTATACGTTATACGTTATACTTTATACGTTATACGTTATACGTTATACGTTATACGTTATACGTTATACGTTATACGTTATACGTTATACGTTATACTTTATACGTTATACGTTAGACGTTATACGTTATACGTTACACGTTATACGTTATACGGTATACGTTATACGTTATACGTTATACGTTATACGTTATACGTTATACGTTATACGTTATACGTTATACGTTATACTATACGTTATACGTTATACGTTATACGTTATACGTTATACGTTATACGATATATATTATACGTTATACGTTATACGTTATACGCTATACGCTATGCGTTATGCGTTATAGGATATACGTTATGCGTTACAGGATATACGTTATACGTTATACGTTATAGGTCATACCTTATACGTGATACGTCATACGTTATATGTTATACGTTATATGTTATACGTTATACGTTATACGCTATGCGTTATGCGTTATAGGATATACGTTATACGTTATACGTTATAGGTCATACCTTATACGTGATACGTCATACGTTATATGTTTTACGTTATACGTTATACGTTATACGTTATACGTTATACGTTATACGTTATACGTTATACGTTATACGTTGCACGTTATACGTCATACGTTATACGTTATACGTTATACGTTATAGGTCATACCTTATACGTGATACGTTATACGTTATACGTTATACGTTATACGTTATACTATACGTTATACGTTATACGTTATACGTTATACGTTATACGATATATGTTATACGTTATACGTTATACGTTATACGCTATAGGTCATACCTTATACGTGATACGTTATACGTTATACGTTATACGTTATACGTTATACGTTATACGTTGTACGTTATACGTTGTACGTTATACGTTATACGTTATACGTTATACGTTATACGTTATACGTTATACGTTATACGTTATACGTTATACGTTATACGTTATACGTTATACGTTATACGTTATACGTTATACGTTATACGTTATACGTTATACGTTACACGTCATACGTCATACGTTATACGTTATACGTTATACGTTATAGGTCATACCTTATACGTGATACGTTATACGTTATACATTATACGTTATACGTTATACGTTATACGTTATACGTTATAAGTCACACGTTATACGTTATACCTTATACGTTATACGTTATACGTTATACGTTATACGTGATACGTTATACGTTATACGTTATACGTTACACGTTATACGTTATACGTTATACGTTATACGCTATACGTTATACGTTATACGTTATAAGTTATACGTTATACGTTATACGTTATACGTTATACGTTATACGTTTTACGTTATACGTTATACGTTATACGTTATACGTTATACGTTATACGTTATACGTTATACGTTATACGTTATACGTTGTACGTTATACGTTGTACGTTATACGTTATACGTTATACGTTATACGTTATACGTTATACGTTATACGTTATACGTTATACGTTATACGTTATACGTTATACGTTATACGTTATACGTTATACGTTATACGTTATACGTTATACGTTATACGTTACACGTCATACGTCATACGTTATACGTTATACGTTATACGTTATAGGTCATACCTTATACGTGATACGTTATACGTTATACGTTATACGTTGTACGTTACACGTTATACGTCATACATTATACGTTATACGTTATACGTTATAGGTCATACCTTATACGTGATACGTTATACGTTATACGTTATACGTTATACGTTATACGTTATACGTTATACGTTATACGTTATAAGTCACACGTTATACGTTATACATTATACGTTATACGTTATACGTTATACGTTATACGTTATACGTTATACTTTATACGTTATACGTTATACGTTATACGTTATACGTTATACGTTATACGTTATACGTTATACGTTATACGTTATACGTTATACGTTATACGTTATACTTTATACGTTATACGTTAGACGTTAGACGTTATATGTTATACGTTATACGTTATGCGTTATACGTTATACGTTATACGTTATACGTTATACGTTATACGTTATACGTTATACGTTATACGTTATACGTTATACGTTATACGTTATACGTTATACGTTATACGTTATACGTTATACTATACGTTATACGTTATACGTTATACGTTATACGTTATACGATATATGTTATACGTTATACGTTATACGTTATACGCTATACGCTATGCGTTATGCGTTATAGGATATACGTTATGCGTTACAGGATATACGTTATACGTTATACGTTATAGGTCATACCTTATACGTGATACGTCATACGTTATATGTTATACGTTATACGTTATACGTTATACGTTATACGCTATGCGTTATGCGTTATAGGATATACGTTATGCGTTATAGGATATACGTTATACGTTATACGTTATAGGTCATACCTTATACGTGATACGTCATACGTTATATGTTATACGTTATACGTTATACGTTATACGTTATACGTTATACGTTATACGTTATACGTTATACGTTATACGTTACACGTCATACGTCATACGTTATACGTTATACGTTATACGTTATAGGTCATACCTTATACGTGATACGTTATACGTTATACATTATACGTTATACGTTATACGTTATACGTTATACGTTATAAGTCACACGTTATACGTTATACCTTATACGTTATACGTTATACGTTATACGTTATACGTGATACGTTATACGTTATACGTTATACGTTACACGTTATACGTTATACGTTATACGTTATACGCTATACGTTATACGTTATACGTTATAAGTTATACGTTATACGTTATACGTTATACGTTATACGTTATACGTTTTACGTTATACGTTATACGTTATACGTTATACGTTATACGTTATACGTTATACGTTATACGTTATACGTTATACGTTGTACGTTATACGTTGTACGTTATACGTTATACGTTATACGTTATACGTTATACGTTATACGTTATACGTTATACGTTATACGTTATACGTTATACGTTATACGTTATACGTTATACGTTATACGTTATACGTTATACGTTATACGTTATACGTTACACGTCATACGTCATACGTTATACGTTATACGTTATACGTTATAGGTCATACCTTATACGTGATACGTTATACGTTATACGTTATACGTTGTACGTTACACGTTATACGTCATACGTTATACGTTATACGTTATACGTTATAGGTCATACCTTATACGTGATACGTTATACGTTATACGTTATACGTTATACGTTATACGTTATACGTTATACGTTATACGTTATAAGTCACACGTTATACGTTATACATTATACGTTATACGTTATACGTTATACGTTATACGTTATACGTTATAGGTCATACCTTATACGTGATACGTCATACGTTATATGTTATACGTTATACGTTATACGTTATACGTTATACGTTATACGTTATACGTTATACGTTATACATTATACGTTATACGTTATACTTTATACGTTATACGTTATACGTTATACGTTATACGTTATACGTTATACGTTATACGTTATACGTTATACGTTATACGTTATAATTTATACGTTATGCGTTATACGTTCTACGTTATTCGTTATAGGTTATACGTTATACGTTATACGTTATACGTTATACATTATACGTTCTACGTTATACGTTTTACGTTATACGTTATACGTTATACGTTATACGTTATACGTTATACGTTATACGCTATGCGTTATACGTTATACGTTATACGTTATACGTTATACTATACGTTATACGTTATACGTTATACGTTATACGTTATACGTTATACGATATATGTTATACGTTATACGTTATACGTTATACGCTATACGCTATGCGTTATGCGTTATAGGATATACGTTATGCGTTATACGTTATACGTTATACGTTATACGTTATACGTTATACGTTATACGTTATACGTTATACGTTATACGTTATACGTTATACGTTATACTATACGTTATACGTTATACGTTATACGTTATACGTTATACGATATATGTTATACGTTATACGTTATACGTTACACGCTATACGCTATGCGTTATGCGTTATAGGATATACGTTATGCGTTACAGAATATACGTTATACGTTATACGTTATAGGTCATACCTTATACGTGATACGTCATACGTTATATGTTATACGTTATATGTTATACGTTATACGTTATACGCTATGCGTTATGCGTTATAGGATATACGTTATGCGTTATAGGATATACGTTATACGTTGTACGTTATAGGTCATACCTTATACGTGATACGTCATACGTTATATGTTATACGTTATACGTTATACGTTATACGTTATACGTTATACGTTATACGTTATACGTTATACGTTATACACTATACGTTATACGTTATACTTTATACGTTATACGTTATACGTTATACGTTATACGTTATACGTTATACGTTATACGTTATACGGTATACGTTATACGTTATACGTTATACGTTATACGTTATGCTTTATACGTTATACGTTATACGTTATACGTTATACGTTATATGTTATACGTTATACGTTATACGTTATACGTTATACGTTATACGTTATACTTTATACGTTATGCGTTATGCGTTATACGTTCTACGTTATTCGTTATAGGTTATACGTTATACGTTATACGTTATACGTTATACATTATACGGTCTACGTTATACGTTTTACGTTATACGTTATACGTTATACGTTATACGTTATACGTTTTACGCTATGCGTTATGCGTTATAGGATATACGTTATGCGTTATAGGATATACGTTATACGTTATACGTTATAGGTCATACCTTATATGTGATACGTCATACGTTATATGTTATACGTTATACGTTATACGTTATACGTTATACGTTATACGTTATACGTTATACTTTATACTTTATACGTTATACGTTATACGTTATACGTTATACGTTATACGTTATACGTTATACGTTATACGTTATACTTTATACGTTATACGTTAGACGTTATACGTTATACGTTACACGTTATACGTTATACGGTATACGTTATACGTTATACGTTATACGTTATACGTTATACGTTATACGATATATGTTATACGTTATACGTTATACGTTATACGCTATACGCTATGCGTTATGCGTTATAGGATATACGTTATGCGTTACAGGATATACGTTATACGTTATACGTTATAGGTCATACCTTATACGTGATACGTCATACGTTATATGTTATACGTTATATGTTATACGTTATACGTTATACGCTATGCGTTATGCGTTATAGGATATACGTTATGCGTTATAGGATATACGTTATACGTTATACGTTATAGGTCATACCTTATACGTGATACGTCATACGTTATATGTTATACGTTATACGTTATACGTTATACGTTATACGTTATACGTTATACGTTATACGTTATACGTTATACGTTATACGTTATACATTATACGTTATACGTTATACTTTATACGTTATACGTTATACGTTATACGTTATACGTTGTGCGTTATACGTTATACGTTATACGTTATACGTTATACGTTATACGTTATACGTTATACGTTATGCTTTATACGTTATACGTTATACGTTATACGTTATACGTTATACGTTATACGTTATACGTTATACGTTATACGTTATACGTAATACGTTATACGTTATACGTTATACTTTATACGTTATGCGTTATACGTTCTACGTTATTCGTTATAGGTTATACGTTATACGTTATACGTTATACGTTATACGTTATACATTATACGTTCTACGTTATACGTTTTACGTTATACGTTATACGTTATACGTTATACGATATACGTTATACGTTATACGCTATGCGTTATGCGTTATAGGATATACGTTATGCGTTATAGGATATACGTTATACGTTATACGTTATAGGTCATACCTTATACGTGATACGTCATACGTTATATGTTATACGTTATATGTTATACGTTATACGTTATACGCTATGCGTTATGCGTTATAGGATATACGTTATACGTTATACGTTATAGGTCATACCTTATACGTGATACGTCATACGTTATATGTTTTACGTTATACGTTATACGTTATACGTTATACGTTATACGTTATACGTTATACGTTATACGTTATACGTTGCACGTTATACGTCATGCGTTATACGTTATACGTTATTCGTTATACGTTACACGTTATACGTTATACGGTATACGTTATACGTTATACGTTATACGTTATACGTTATACGTTATACGTTATACGTTATACGTTATACGTTATACTATACGTTATACGTTATACGTTATACGCTATACGCTATGCGTTATGCGTTATAGGATATACGTTATACGTTATACGTTATAGGTCATACCTTATACGTGATACGTCATACGTTATATGTTTTACGTTATACGTTATACGTTATACGTTATACGTTATACGTTATACGTTATACGTTATACGTTATACGTTATACTATACGTTATACGTTATACGTTATACGTTATACGTTATACGATATATGTTATACGTTATACGTTATACGTTATACGCTATACGCTATGCGTTATGCGTTATAGGATATACGTTATGCGTTACAGAATATACGTTATACGTTATACGTTATAGGTCATACCTTATACGTGATACGTCATACGTTATATGTTATACGTTATATGTTATACGTTATACGTTATACGCTATGCGTTATGCGTTATAGGATATACGTTATGCGTTATAGGATATACGTTATACGTTGTACGTTATAGGTCATACCTTATACGTGATACGTCATACGTTATATGTTATACGTTATACGTTATACGTTATACGTTATACGTTATACGTTATACTTTATACGTTATGCGTTATGCGTTATACGTTCTACGTTATTCGTTATAGGTTATACGTTATACGTTATACGTTATACGTTATACATTATACGGTCTACGTTATACGTTTTACGTTATACGTTATACGTTATACGTTATACGTTATACGTTTTACGCTATGCGTTATGCGTTATAGGATATACGTTATGCGTTATAGGATATACGTTATACGTTATACGTTATAGGTCATACCTTATATGTGATACGTCATACGTTATATGTTATACGTTATACGTTATACGTTATACGTTATACGTTATACGTTATACGTTATACTTTATACTTTATACGTTATACGTTATACGTTATACGTTATACGTTATACGTTATACGTTATACGTTATACGTTATACTTTATACGTTATACGTTAGACGTTATACGTTATACGTTACACGTTATACGTTATACGGTATACGTTATACGTTATACGTTATACGTTATACGTTATACGTTATACGATATATGTTATACGTTATACGTTATACGTTATACGCTATACGCTATGCGTTATGCGTTATAGGATATACGTTATGCGTTACAGGATATACGTTATACGTTATACGTTATAGGTCATACCTTATACGTGATACGTCATACGTTATATGTTATACGTTATATGTTATACGTTATACGTTATACGCTATGCGTTATGCGTTATAGGATATACGTTATGCGTTATAGGATATACGTTATACGTTATACGTTATAGGTCATACCTTATACGTGATACGTCATACGTTATATGTTATACGTTATACGTTATACGTTATACGTTATACGTTATACGTTATACGTTATACGTTATACGTTATACGTTATACGTTATACTTTATACGTTATACGTTATACTTTATACGTTATACGTTATACGTTATACGTTATACGTTATGCGTTATACGTTATACGTTATACGTTATACGTTATACGTTATACGTTATACGTTATACGTTATGCTTTATACGTTATACGTTATACGTTATACGTTATACGTTATACGTTATACGTTATACGTTATACGTTATACGTTATACGTAATACGTTATACGTTATACGTTATACTTTATACGTTATGCGTTATACGTTCTACGTTATTCGTTATAGGTTATACGTTATACGTTATACGTTATACGTTATACGTTATACATTATACGTTCTACGTTATACGTTTTACGTTATACGTTATACGTTATACGTTATACGATATACGTTATACGTTATACGCTATGCGTTATGCGTTATAGGATATACGTTATGCGTTATAGGATATACGTTATACGTTATACGTTATAGGTCATACCTTATACGTGATACGTCATACGTTATATGTTATACGTTATATGTTATACGTTATACGTTATACGCTATGCGTTATGCGTTATAGGATATACGTTATACGTTATACGTTATAGGTCATACCTTATACGTGATACGTCATACGTTATATGTTTTACGTTATACGTTATACGTTATACGTTATACGTTATACGTTATACGTTATACGTTATACGTTATACGTTGCACGTTATACGTCATGCGTTATACGTTATACGTTATTCGTTATACGTTACACGTTATACGTTATACGGTATACGTTATACGTTATACGTTATACGTTATACGTTATACGTTATACGTTATACGTTATACGTTATACGTTATACTATACGTTATACGTTATACGTTATACGCTATACGCTATGCGTTATGCGTTATAGGATATACGTTATACGTTATACGTTATAGGTCATACCTTATACGTGATACGTCATACGTTATATGTTTTACGTTATACGTTATACGTTATACGTTATACGTTATACGTTATACGTTATACGTTATACGTTATACGTTGCACGTTATACGTCATACGTTATACGTTATACGTTATACGTTATAGGTCATACCTTATACGTGATACGTTATACGTTATACGTTATACGTTATACGTTATACTATACGTTATACGTTATACGTTATACGTTATACGTTATACGATATATGTTATACGTTATACGTTATACGTTATACGCTATAGGTCATACCTTATACGTGATACGTTATACGTTATACGTTATACGTTATACGTTATACGTTATACGTTGTACGTTATACGTTGTACGTTATACGTTATACGTTATACGTTATACGTTATACGTTATACGTTATACGTTATACGTTATACGTTATACGTTATACGTTATACGTTATACGTTATACGTTATACGTTATACGTTATACGTTATACGTTATACGTTACACGTCATACGTCATACGTTATACGTTATACGTTATACGTTATAGGTCATACCTTATACGTGATACGTTATACGTTATACATTATACGTTATACGTTATACGTTATACGTTATACGTTATAAGTCACACGTTATACGTTATACCTTATACGTTATACGTTATACGTTATACGTTATACGTGATACGTTATACGTTATACGTTATACGTTATACGTTATACGTTATACGTTATACGTTATACGCTATACGTTATACGTTATACGTTATAAGTTATACGTTATACGTTATACGTTATACGTTATACGTTATACGTTTTACGTTATACGTTATACGTTATACGTTATACGTTATACGTTATACGTTATACGTTATACGTTATACGTTATACGTTGTACGTTATACGTTGTACATTATACGTTATACGTTATACGTTATACGTTATACGTTATACGTTATACGTTATACGTTATACGTTATACGTTATACGTTATACGTTATACGTTATACGTTATACGTTATACGTTATACGTTATACGTTATACGTTATACGTTATACGTTACACGTCATACGTCATACGTTATACGTTATACGTTATACGTTATAGGTCATACCTTATACGTGATACGTTATACGTTATACGTTATACGTTGTACGTTACACGTTATACGTCATACGTTATACGTTATACGTTATACGTTATAGGTCATACCTTATACGTGATACGTTATACGTTATACGTTATACGTTATACGTTATACGTTATACGTTATACGTTATACGTTATAAGTCACACGTTATACGTTATACATTATACGTTATACGTTATACGTTATACGTTATACGTTATACGTTATACTTTATACGTTATACGTTATACGTTATACGTTATACGTTATACGTTATACGTTATACGTTATACGTTATACGTTATACGTTATACGTTATACGTTATACTTTATACGTTATACGTTAGACGTTAGACGTTATATGTTATACGTTATACGTTATGCGTTATACGTTATACGTTATACGTTATACGTTATACGTTATACGTTATACGTTATACGTTATACGTTATACGTTATACGTTATACGTTATACGTTATACGTTATACGTTATACTATACGTTATACGTTATACGTTATACGTTATACGTTATACGATATATGTTATACGTTATACGTTATACGTTATACGCTATACGCTATGCGTTATGCGTTATAGGATATACGTTATGCGTTACAGGATATACGTTATACGTTATACGTTATAGGTCATACCTTATACGTGATACGTCATACGTTATATGTTATACGTTATACGTTATACGTTATACGTTATACGCTATGCGTTATGCGTTATAGGATATACGTTATGCGTTATAGGATATACGTTATACGTTATACGTTATAGGTCATACCTTATACGTGATACGTCATACGTTATATGTTATACGTTATACGTTATACGTTATACGTTATACGTTATACGTTATACGTTATGCGTTATACGTTATACGTTATACATTATACGTTATACGTTATACTTTATACGTTATACGTTATACGTTATACGTTATACGTTATACGTTATACGTTATACGTTATACGTTATACGTTATAATTTATACGTTATGCGTTATACGTTCTACGTTATTCGTTATAGGTTATACGTTATACGTTATACGTTATACGTTATACATTATACGTTCTACGTTATACGTTTTACGTTATACGTTATACGTTATACGTTATACGTTATACGTTATACGCTATGCGTTATACGTTATACGTTATACGTTATACGTTATACTATACGTTATACGTTATACGTTATACGTTATACGTTATACGATATATGTTATACGTTATACGTTAAACGTTATACGCTATACGCTATGCGTTATGCGTTATAGGATATACGTTATGCGTTATACGTTATACGTTATACGTTATACGTTATACGTTATAGGTCATACCTTATACGTGATACGTCATACGTTATATGTTATACGTTATACGTTATACGTTATACGTTATACGCTATGCGTTATGCGTTATAGGATATACGTTATGCGTTATAGGATATACGTTATACGTTATACGTTATAGGTCATACCTTATACGTGATACGTCATACGTTATATGTTATACGTTATACGTTATACGTTATACGTTATACGTTATACGTTATACGTTATACGTTATACATTATACGTTATATGTTATACTTTATACGTTATACGTTATACGTTATACGTTATACGTTATACGTTATACGTTATACGTTATACGTTATACGTTATACGTTATACATTATAATTTATACGTTATGCGTTATACGTTCTACGTTATTCGTTATAGGTTATACGTTATACGTTATGCGTTATACGTTATACATTATACGTTCTACGTTATACGTTTTACGTTATACGTTATACGTTATACGTTATACGTTATACGTTATACGCTATGCGTTATACGTTATACGTTATACGTTATACGTTATACTATACGTTATACGTTATACGTTATACGTTATACGTTATACGATATATGTTATACGTTATACGTTATACGTTATACGCTATACGCTATGCGTTATGCGTTATAGGATATACGTTATGCGTTATACGTTATACGTTATACGTTATACGTTATACGTTATACGTTATACGTTATACGTTATACGTTATACGTTATACGTTATACGTTATACTATACGTTATACGTTATACGTTATACGTTATACGTTATACGATATATGTTATACGTTATACGTTATACGTTATACGCTATACGCTATGCGTTATGCGTTATAGGATATACGTTATGCGTTACAGAATATACGTTATACGTTATACGTTATAGGTCATACCTTATACGTGATACGTCATACGTTATATGTTATACGTTATATGTTATACGTTATACGTTATACGCTATGCGTTATGCGTTATAGGATATACGTTATGCGTTATAGGATATACGTTATACGTTATACGTTATAGGTCATACCTTATACGTGATACGTCATACGTTATATGTTATACGTTATACGTTATACGTTATACGTTATACGTTATACGTTATACGTTATACGTTATACGTTATACACTATACGTTATACGTTATACTTTATACGTTATACGTTATACGTTATACGTTATACGTTATACGTTATACGTTATACGTTATACGGTATACGTTATACGTTATACGTTATACGTTATACGTTATGCTTTATACGTTATACGTTATACGTTATACGTTATACGTTATACGTTATACGTTATACGTTATACGTTATACGTTATACGTTATACGTTATACTTTATACGTTATGCGTTATGCGTTATACGTTCTACGTTATTCGTTATAGGTTATACGTTATACGTTATACGTTATACGTTAAACATTATACGGTCTACGTTATACGTTTTACGTTATACGTTATACGTTATACGTTATACGTTATACGTTTTACGCTATGCGTTATGCGTTATAGGATATACGTTATGCGTTATAGGATATACGTTATACGTTATACGTTATAGGTCATACCTTATATGTGATACGTCATACGTTATATGTTATACGTTATACGTTATACGTTATACGTTATACGTTATACGTTATACGTTATACGTTATACTTTATACTTTATACGTTATACGTTATACGTTATACGTTATACGTTATACGTTATACGTTATACGTTATACGTTATACGTTATACTTTATACGTTATACGTTAGACGTTAGACGTTATACGTTATACGTTACACGTTATACGTTATACGGTATACGTTATACGTTATACGTTATACGTTATACGTTATACGATATATGTTATACGTAATACGTTATACGTTATACGCTATACGCTATGCGTTATGCGTTATAGGATATACGTTATGCGTTACAGGATATACGTTATACGTTATACGTTATAGGTCATACCTTATACGTGATACGTCATACGTTATATGTTATACGTTATATGTTATACGTTATACGTTATACGCTATGCGTTATGCGTTATAGGATATACGTTATGCGTTATAGGATATACGTTATACGTTATACGTTATAGGTCATACCTTATACGTGATACGTCATACGTTATATGTTATACGTTATACGTTATACGTTATACGTTATACGTTATACGTTATACGTTATACGTTATACGTTATACATTATACGTTATACGTTATACTTTATACGTTATACGTTATACGTTATACGTTATACGTTATGCGTTATACGTTATACGTTATACGTTATACGTTATACGTTATACGTTATACGTTATACGTTATGCTTTATACGTTATACGTTATACGTTATACGTTATACGTTATACGTTATACGTTATACGTTATACGTTATACGTAATACGTTATACGTTATACGTTATACTTTATACGTTATACGCTATGCGTTATACGTTATACGTTATACGTTATACGTTATACGTTATACGTTATACTTTATACTTTATACGTTATACGTTATACGTTATACGTTATACGTTATACGTTATACGTTATACGTTATACGTTATACGTTATACTTTATACGTTATACGTTAGACGTTAGACGTTATACGTTATACGTTACACGTTATACGTTATACGGTATACGTTATACGTTATACGTTATACGTTATACGTTATACGATATATGTTATACGTAATACGTTATACGTTATACGCTATACGCTATGCGTTATGCGTTATAGGATATACGTTATGCGTTACAGGATATACGTTATACGTTATACGTTATAGGTCATACCTTATACGTGATACGTCATACGTTATATGTTATACGTTATATGTTATACGTTATACGTTATACGCTATGCGTTATGCGTTATAGGATATACGTTATGCGTTATAGGATATACGTTATACGTTATACGTTATAGGTCATACCTTATACGTGATACGTCATACGTTATATGTTATACGTTATACGTTATACGTTATACGTTATACGTTATACGTTATACGTTATACGTTATACGTTATACATTATACGTTATACGTTATACTTTATACGTTATACGTTATACGTTATACGTTATACGTTATGCGTTATACGTTATACGTTATACGTTATACGTTATACGTTATACGTTATACGTTATACGTTATGCTTTATACGTTATACGTTATACGTTATACGTTATACGTTATACGTTATACGTTATACGTTATACGTTATACGTAATACGTTATACGTTATACGTTATACTTTATACGTTATGCGTTATACGTTCTACGTTATTCGTTATAGGTTATACGTTATACGTTATACGTTATACGTTATACGTTATACATTATACGTTCTACGTTATACGTTTTACGTTATACGTTATACGTTATACGTTATACGATATACGTTATACGTTATACGCTATGCGTTATGCGTTATAGGATATACGTTATGCGTTATAGGATATACGTTATACGTTATACGTTATAGGTCATACCTTATATGTGATACGTCATACGTTATATGTTATACGTTATACGTTATACTTTATACGTTATACGTTATACGTTATACGTCTTACGTTATACGTTATACGTTATACGTTATACGTTATACGTTATACGTTATACGTTATACACTATACGTTATACGTTATACTTTATACGTTATACGTTATACGTTATACGTTATACGTTATACGTTATACGTTATACGTTATACGGTATACGTTATACGTTATACGTTATACGTTATACGTTATGCTTTATACGTTATACGTTATACGTTATACGTTATACGTTATACTATACGTTATACGTTATACGTTATACGTTATACGTTATACGTTATACGATATATATTATACGTTATACGTTATACGTTATACGCTATACGCTATGCGTTATGCGTTATAGGATATACGTTATGCGTTACAGGATATACGTTATACGTTATACGTTATAGGTCATACCTTATACGTGATACGTCATACGTTATATGTTATACGTTATATGTTATACGTTATACGTTATACGCTATGCGTTATGCGTTATAGGATATACGTTATACGTTATACGTTATAGGTCATACCTTATACGTGATACGTCATACGTTATATGTCTTACGTTATACGTTATACGTTATACGTTATACGTTATACGTTATACGTTATACGTTATACGTTATACGTTACACGTTATACGTCATACGTTATACGTTATACGTTATACGTTATAGGTCATACCTTATACGTGATACGTTATACGTTATACGTTATACGTTATACGTTATACGTTATACGTTATGCGTTATACGTTATACGTTATACGTTATACGTTATACGTTATACGTTATACGTTATACGTTATAAGTCACACGTTATACGTTATACATTATACGTTATACGTTATACGTTATACGTTATACGTGATACGTTATACGTTATACGTTATACGTTATACGTTATACGTTATACGTTATACGCTATACGTTATACGTTATACGTTATAAGTTATACGTTATACTTTATACGTTATACGTTATACGTTATACGTCTTACGTTATACGTTATACGTTATACGTTATACGTTATACGTTATACGTTATACGTTATACGTTATACGTTATACGTTATACGTTATACGTTGTACGTTATACGTTGTACGTTATACGTTATACGTTATACGTTATACGTTATACGTTATACGTTATACGTTATACGTTATACGTTATACGTTATACGTTATACGTTATACGTTATACGTTATACGTTATACGTTATACGTTATACGTTACACGTTATACGTCATACGTTATACGTTATACGTTATACGTTATAGGTCATACCTTATACGTGATACGTTATACGTTATACGTTATACGTTATACGTTACACGTTATACGTCATACGTTATACGTTATACGTTATACGTTATAGGTCATACCTTATACGTGATACGTTATACGTTATACGTTATACGTTATACGTTATACGTTATACGTTATACGTTATACGTTATACGTTATACGTTATAAGTCACACGTTATACGTTATACATTATACGTTATACGTTATACGTTATACGTTATACGTTATACTTTATACGTTATACGTTATACGTTATACGTTATGCGTTATACTTTATACGTTATACGTTAGGCGTTATACGTTATACGTTACACGTTATACGTTATACGGTATACGTTATACGTTATACGTTATACGTTATACGTTATACGTTATACGTTATACGTTATACGTTATACGTTATACTATACGTTATACGTTATACGTTATACGTTATACGTTATACGATATATATTATACGTTATACGTTATACGTTATACGCTATACGCTATGCGTTATGCGTTATAGGATATACGTTATGCGTTACAGGATATACGTTATACGTTATACGTTATAGGTCATACCTTATACGTGATACGTCATACGTTATACGTTACACGTTATACGTCATACGTTATACGTTATACGTTATACGTTATAGGTCATACCTTATACGTGATACGTTATACGTTATACGTTATACGTTATACGTTATACGTTATACGTTATGCGTTATACGTTATACGTTATACGTTATACGTTATACGTTATACGTTATACGTTATACGCTATACGTTATACGTTATACGTTATAAGTTATACGTTATACGTTATACGTTATACGTTATACGTTATACGTTTTACGTTATACGTTATACGTTATACGTTATACGTTATACGTTATACGTTATACGTTATACGTTATACGTTATACGTTGTACGTTATACGTTGTACGTTATACGTTATACGTTATACGTTATACGTTATACGTTATACGTTATATGTTATACGTTATACGTTATACGTTATACGTTATACGTTATACGTTATACGTTATACGTTATACGTTATACGTTACACGTTATACGTCATACGTTATACGTTATACGTTATACGTTATAGGTCATACCTTATACGTGATACGTTATACGTTATACGTTATACGTTATACGTTACACGTTATACGTCATACGTTATACGTTATACGTTATACGTTATAGGTCATACCTTATACGTGATACGTTATACGTTATACGTTATACGTTATACGTTATACGTTATACGTTATACGTTATACGTTATAAGTCACACGTTATACGTTATACATTATACGTTATACGTTATACGTTATACGTTATACGAGATACGTTATACGTTATACGTTATACGTTATACGTTATACGTTATACGTTATACGTTATACGTTATACGTTATAGGTCATACCTTATACGTGATACGTTATACGTTATACGTTATACGTTATACGTTGTACGTTATACGTTATGCGTTATACGTTATACGTTATACGTTATACGTTATACGTTATACGTTATACGTTATACGTTATAAGTCACACGTTATACGTTACACATTATACGTTATACGTTATACGTTATACGTTATACGTGATACGTTATACGTTATACGTTATACGTTATACGTTATACGTTATACGTTATACGTTATACGTTATACGTTATACGCTATACGTTATACGTTATACGTTATAAGTTATACGTTATACGTTATACGTTATACGTTATACGTTATACGTTTTACGTTATACGTTATACGTTATACGTTATACGTTATACGTTATACGTTATACGTTATACGTTATACGTTATACGTTATACGTTATACGTTGTACGTTATACGTTGTACGTTGTACGTTATACGTTATACGTTATACGCTATACGTTATACGTTATACGTTATACGTTATACGTTATACGTTATACGTTATACGTTATACGTTATACGTTATACGTTATAGGTTATACGTTATACGTTATACGTTATACGTTATACGTTATACGTTATACGTTATACGTTATACATTATACGTTATACGTTATACGGTATACGTTATACGTTATACGTTATACGATATACGTTATACGTTATACGTAATACGTTATACGTTATACGTTATACGTTATACGTTATACGTTATACGTTATACGTTATAGGTTATACGTTATACGTTATACGTTATACGTTATACGTTATACGTTATACGCTATACGTTAGACGTTATACGTTATACGTTATACGTTATAGGTTATACCTTATACATTATACGTCACACGTTATACGTTATACGTAATACGGTATACGTTATGCGTTATACGTTATACGTTATACGTTATACGTTATACGTTATACGTTATACGTTATACGTTATACGTTATACGTTATACGTTATACGTTATACGTTATACGCTATACGTTATACGTTATACGTTATACGTTATACGTTATACGTTGTACGTTATAGGTCATACCTTATACGTGATACGTCATACGTTATACGTTATACGTTATGCGTTATACGTTATGCGTTATACGTTATACGTTATACGATATACGATATACGTTATACGTTATAGGTCATACCTTATACGTGATACGTCATACGTTATACGTTATACGTTAAACGTTATACCGTATACGTTATACGTTGTAGGTTATACGTTATACGTTATACGGTATACGTTATGCGTTATACGCTATACGTTATGTGTTATAGGATATACGTCATGCGTTATAGGATATGCGTCATGCGTTGTAGGATATACGTTATACATTATACGTTATACGTTATACGTTATACGTTATACGTTATACGTTATACGTTATACGTTATACGTTATACGTTATACGTTATACGTTATACGTTATTCGATTTACGTTATACGCTATGCGTTATGCGTTATAGGATATACGTTATGCGTTATAGGATATACGTTATACGTTATACGGTATAGGTCATACCTTATACGTGATACGTCATACGTTATATGTTATACGTTATACGTTATACGTTATATGTTATACGTTATACGTTATACGTTATACGTTATACGTTATACGTTATACGTTATACGTTATACGTTATACGTTATACGTTATACGTTATACGTTATACGTTATACGTCATACGTTATACGTTATACGTTATACGTTATACGTTATACGTTATACGTTATACGTTATACGCTATACGTTAGACGTTATACGTTATACGTTATACGTTATAGGTTATACCTTATACATTATACGTCACACGTTATACGTTATACGTAATACGGTATACGTTATGCGTTATACGTTATACGTTATACGTTATACGTTATACGTTATACGTTATACGTTATACGTTATACGTTATACGTTATACGTTATACGTTATACGTTATACGCTATACGTTATACGTTATACGTTATACGTTATACGTTATACGTTATACGTTATACGTTATACGTTATACGTTATACGTTATACGTTATACGTTATACGTTATACGTTATACGTTATACGTTATACGTTATACGTCATACGTTATACGTTATACGTTATACGTTATACGTTATACGTTATACGTTATACGTTATACGTTATACGTTATACGTTATACGTTATACGTTATACGTTATTCGATTTACGTTATACGCTATGCGTTATGCGTTATAGGATATACGTTATGCGTTATAGGATATACGTTATACGTTATACGGTATAGGTCATACCTTATACGTGATACGTCATACGTTATATGTTATACGTTATACGTTATACGTTATATGTTATACGTTATACGTTATACGTTATACGTTATACGTTATACGTTATACGTTATACGTTATACTTTATACGTTATACGTTAGACGTTAGACGTTATATGTTATACGTTATACGTTATACGTTATACGTTATACGTTATACGTTATACGTTATACGTTATACGTTATACGTTATACGTTATACGTTATACGTTATACGTTATACGTTATACGTTATACGTTATACTATACGTTATACGTTATACGTTATACGTTATACGTTATACGATATATGTTATACGTTATACGTTATACGTTATACGCTATACGCTATGCGTTATGCGTTATAGGATATACGTTATGCGTTACAGGATATACGTTATACGTTATACGTTATAGGTCATACCTTATACGTGATACGTCATACGTTATATGTTATACGTTATATGTTATACGTTATACGTTATACGCTATGCGTTATGCGTTATAGGATATACGTTATGCGTTATAGGATATACGTTATACGTTATACGTTATAGGTCATACCTTATACGTGATACGTCATACGTTATATGTTATACGTTATACGTTATACGTTATACGTTATACGTTATACGCTATACGTTATACGTTATACGTTATACGTTATACGTTATACGTTATACGTTATACGTTATACGTTATACGTTATACGTTATACGTTATAGGTTATACGTTATACGTTATACGTTATACGTTATACGTTATACGTTATACGTTATACGTTATACATTATACGTTATACGTTATACGGTATACGTTATACGTTATACGTTATACGATATACGTTATACGTTATACGTAATACGTTATACGTTATACGTTATACGTTATACGTTATACGTTATACGTTATACGTTATAGGTTATACGTTATACGTTATACGTTATACGTTATACGTTATACGTTATACGCTATACGTTAGACGTTATACGTTATACGTTATACGTTATAGGTTATACCTTATACATTATACGTCACACGTTATACGTTATACGTAATACGGTATACGTTATGCGTTATACGTTATACGTTATACGTTATACGTTATACGTTATACGTTATACGTTATACGTTATACGTTATACGTTATACGTTATACGTTATACGTTATACGCTATACGTTATACGTTATACGTTATACGTTATACGTTATACGTTGTACGTTATAGGTCATACCTTATACGTGATACGTCATACGTTATACGTTATACGTTATGCGTTATACGTTATGCGTTATACGTTATACGTTATACGATATACGATATACGTTATACGTTATAGGTCATACCTTATACGTGATACGTCATACGTTATACGTTATACGTTAAACGTTATACCGTATACGTTATACGTTGTAGGTTATACGTTATACGTTATACGGTATACGTTATGCGTTATACGCTATACGTTATGTGTTATAGGATATACGTCATGCGTTATAGGATATACGTCATGCGTTGTAGGATATACGTTATACATTATACGTTATACGTTATACGTTATACGTTATACGTTATACGTTATACGTTATACGTTATACGTTATACGTTATACGTTATAGGTTATACGTTATACGTTATACGTTATACGTTATACGTTATACGTTATACGTTATACGCTATACGTTAGACGTTATACGTTATACGTTATACGTTATAGGTTATACCTTATACATTATACGTCACACGTTATACGTTATACGTAATACGGTATACGTTATGCGTTATACGTTATACGTTATACGTTATACGTTATACGTTATACGTTATACGTTATACGTTATACGTTATACGTTATACGTTATACGTTATACGTTATACGCTATACGTTATACGTTATACGTTATACGTTATACGTTATACGTTATACGTTATACGTTATACGTTATACGTTATACGTTATACGTTATACGTTATACGTTATACGTTATACGTTATACGTTATACGTTATACGTCATACGTTATACGTTATACGTTATACGTTATACGTTATACGTTATACGTTATACGTTATACGTTATACGTTATACGTTATACGTTATACGTTATTCGATTTACGTTATACGCTATGCGTTATGCGTTATAGGATATACGTTATGCGTTATAGGATATACGTTATACGTTATACGGTATAGGTCATACCTTATACGTGATACGTCATACGTTATATGTTATACGTTATACGTTATACGTTATATGTTATACGTTATACGTTATACGTTATACGTTATACGTTATACGTTATACGTTATACGTTATACTTTATACGTTATACGTTAGACGTTAGACGTTATATGTTATACGTTATACGTTATACGTTATACGTTATACGTTATACGTTATACGTTATACGTTATACGTTATACGTTATACGTTATACGTTATACGTTATACGTTATACGTTATACGTTATACGTTATACGTTATACGTTATACTATACGTTATACGTTATACGTTATACGTTATACGTTATACGATATATGTTATACGTTATACGTTACACGTTATACGCTATACGCTATGCGTTATGCGTTATAGGATATACGTTATGCGTTACAGGATATACGTTATACGTTATACGTTATAGGTCATACCTTATACGTGATACGTCATACGTTATATGTTATACGTTATATGTTATACGTTATACGTTATACGCTATGCGTTATGCGTTATAGGATATACGTTATGCGTTATAGGATATACGTTATACGTTATACGTTATAGGTCATACCTTATACGTGATACGTCATACGTTATATGTTATACGTTATACGTTATACGTTATACGTTATACGTTATACGTTATACGTTATACGTTATACATTATACGTTATTCGTTATACTTTATACGTTATACGTTATACGTTATACGTTATACGTTATACGTTATACGTTATACGTTATACGTTATACGTTATACGTTATACGTTATACGTCATACGTTATGCTTTATACGTTATACGTTATACGTTATACGTGATACGTCATACGTTATACGTTATACGTTATGCGTTATACGTTATGCGTTATACGTTATACGTTATACGATATACGATATACGTTATACGTTATAGGTCATACCTTATACGTGATACGTCATACGTTATACGTTATACGTTAAACGTTATACCGTATACGTTATACGTTGTAGGTTATACGTTATACGTTATACGGTATACGTTATGCGTTATACGCTATACGTTATGTGTTATAGGATATACGTCATGAGTTATAGGATATACGTCATGCGTTGTAGGATATACGTTATACATTAAACGTTATACGTTATACGTTATACGTTATACGTTATACGTTATACGTTATACGTTATACGTTATACGTTATACGTTATAGGTTATACGTTATACGTTATACGTTATACGTTATACGTTATACGTTATACGCTATACGTTAGACGTTATACGTTATACGTTATACGTTATAGGTTATACCTTATACATTATACGTCACACGTTATACGTTATACGTAATACGGTATACGTTATGCGTTATACGTTATACGTTATACGTTATACGTTATACGTTATACGTTATACGTTATACGTTATACGTTATACGTTATACGTTATACGTTATACGCTATACGTTATACGTTATACGTTATACGTTATACGTTATACGTTATACGTTATACGTTATACGTTATACGTTATACGTTATACGTTATACGTTATACGTTATACGTTATACGTTATACGTTATACGTTATACGTCATACGTTATACGTTATACGTTATACGTTATACGTTATACGTTATACGTTATACGTTATACGTTATACGTTATACGTTATACGTTATACGTTATACGTTATTCGATTTACGTTATACGCTATGCGTTATGCGTTATAGGATATACGTTATGCGTTATAGGATATACGTTATACGTTATACGGTATAGGTCATACCTTATACGTGATACGTCATACGTTATATGTTATACGTTATACGTTATACGTTATATGTTATACGTTATACGTTATACGTTATACGTTATACGTTATACGTTATACGTTATACGTTATACTTTATACGTTATACGTTAGACGTTAGACGTTATATGTTATACGTTATACGTTATACGTTATACGTTATACGTTATACGTTATACGTTATACGTTATACGTTATACGTTATACGTTATACGTTATACGTTATACGTTATACGTTATACGTTATACGTTATACGTTATACGTTATACGTTATACGTTATACTATACGTTATACGTTATACGTTATACGTTATACGTTATACGATATATGTTATACGTTATACGTTATACGTTATACGCTATACGCTATGCGTTATGCGTTATAGGATATACGTTATGCGTTACAGGATATACGTTATACGTTATACGTTATAGGTCATACCTTATACGTGATACGTCATACGTTATATGTTATACGTTATATGTTATACGTTATACGTTATACGCTATGCGTTATGCGTTATAGGATATACGTTATGCGTTATAGGATATACGTTATACGTTATACGTTATAGGTCATACCTTATACGTGATACGTCATACGTTATATGTTATACGTTATACGTTATACGTTATACGTTATACGTTATACGTTATACGTTATACGTTATACGTTATACGTTATACGTTATACGTTATACGTTATACGTTATACGTTATACGTTATACGTTATACGTTATACGTTATACGTTATACGTTATACGTTATACGTCATACGTTATACGTTATACGTTATACGTTATACGTTATACCGTATACGTTATACGTTACACGTTATACGTTATACGTTATACGCTATACGTTATACGTTAGTCGTTATACGTTATACGTTATTCGTTATACGTTATTCGTTATACGTTATACGTTATACGTTATACGTTATACGTTATACGTTATACGTTATACGTTATACGTTATACGTTATACGTTATACGTTATACGTTATACGTTATACGTTATACGTTATACGTTATACGTTATACGTTATACGTTATACGTTGTACGTTATACGTTATACGTTATACGTTATACCGTATACGTTATACGTTACACGTTATACGTCATACGTTATACGTTATACGTTAGACGTTATAGGTCATACCTTATACGTGATACGTTATACGTTATACGTTATACGTTATACGTTATGCGTTATACGTTATACGTTATACGTTATACGTTATACGTTATACGTTATAAGTCACACGTTATACGTTATACATTATACGTTATACGTTATACGTTATACGTTATACATGATACGTTATACGTTATACGTTATACGTTATACGTTATACGTTATACGTTATACGTTATACGTTATACGCTATACGTTATACGTTATACGTTATAAGTTATACGTTATACGTTATACGTTATACGTTATGCGTTATACGTTTTTCGTTATACGTTATACGTTATACGTTATACGTTATACGTTATACGTTATACGTTATACGTTATACGTTATACGTTATACGTTATACGTTATACGTTGTACGTTATACGTTATACGTTGTACGTTATACGTTATACGTTATACGTTATACGTTTTTACGTTATACGTTATACGTTATACGTTATACGTTATACGTTATACGTTATACGTTATACGTTATACGTTATACGTTATACGTTATACGTCATACGTTATACGTTATACGTTATACGTTATACGTTATACGTTATACGTTATACGTTATACGTTATACGTTATACGTTATACGTTATACTATACGTTATACGTTATACGTTATACGTTATACGTTATACGATATATGTTATACGTTATACGTTACACGTTATACGCTATACGCTATGCGTTATGCGTTATAGGATATACGTTATGCGTTACAGGATATACGTTATACGTTATACGTTATAGGTCATACCTTATACGTGATACGTCATACGTTATATGTTATACGTTATATGTTATACGTTATACGTTATACGCTATGCGTTATGCGTTATAGGATATACGTTATGCGTTATAGGATATACGTTATACGTTATACGTTATAGGTCATACCTTATACGTGATACGTCATACGTTATATGTTATACGTTATACGTTATACGTTATACGTTATACGTTATACGTTATACGTTATACGTTATACATTATACGTTATTCGTTATACTTTATACGTTATACGTTATACGTTATACGTTATACGTTATACGTTATACGTTATACGTTATACGTTATACGTTATACGTTATACGTTATACGTCATACGTTATGCTTTATACGTTATACGTTATACGTTATACGTGATACGTCATACGTTATACGTTATACGTTATGCGTTATACGTTATGCGTTATACGTTATACGTTATACGATATACGATATACGTTATACGTTATAGGTCATACCTTATACGTGATACGTCATACGTTATACGTTATACGTTAAACGTTATACCGTATACGTTATACGTTGTAGGTTATACGTTATACGTTATACGGTATACGTTATGCGTTATACGCTATACGTTATGTGTTATAGGATATACGTCATGAGTTATAGGATATACGTCATGCGTTGTAGGATATACGTTATACATTAAACGTTATACGTTATACGTTATACGTTATACGTTATACGTTATACGTTATACGTTATACGTTATACGTTATACGTTATAGGTTATACGTTATACGTTATACGTTATACGTTATACGTTATACGTTATACGCTATACGTTAGACGTTATACGTTATACGTTATACGTTATAGGTTATACCTTATACATTATACGTCACACGTTATACGTTATACGTAATACGGTATACGTTATGCGTTATACGTTATACGTTATACGTTATACGTTATACGTTATACGTTATACGTTATACGTTATACGTTATACGTTATACGTTATACGTTATACGTTATACGCTATACGTTATACGTTATACGTTATACGTTATACGTTATACGTTATACGTTATACGTTATACGTTATACGTTATACGTTATACGTTATACGTTATACGTTATACGTTATACGTTATACGTTATACGTTATACGTCATACGTTATACGTTATACGTTATACGTTATACGTTATACGTTATACGTTATACGTTATACGTTATACGTTATACGTTATACGTTATACGTTATACGTTATTCGATTTACGTTATACGCTATGCGTTATGCGTTATAGGATATACGTTATGCGTTATAGGATATACGTTATACGTTATACGGTATAGGTCATACCTTATACGTGATACGTCATACGTTATATGTTATACGTTATACGTTATACGTTATATGTTATACGTTATACGTTATACGTTATACGTTATACGTTATACGTTATACGTTATACGTTATACTTTATACGTTATACGTTAGACGTTAGACGTTATATGTTATACGTTATACGTTATACGTTATACGTTATACGTTATACGTTATACGTTATACGTTATACGTTATACGTTATACGTTATACGTTATACGTTATACGTTATACGTTATACGTTATACGTTATACGTTATACGTTATACGTTATACGTTATACTATACGATATACGTTATACGTTATACGTTATACGTTATACGATATATGTTATACGTTATACGTTATACGTTATACGCTATACGCTATGCGTTATGCGTTATAGGATATACGTTATGCGTTACAGGATATACGTTATACGTTATACGTTATAGGTCATACCTTATACGTGATACGTCATACGTTATATGTTATACGTTATATGTTATACGTTATACGTTATACGCTATGCGTTATGCGTTATAGGATATACGTTATGCGTTATAGGATATACGTTATACGTTATACGTTATAGGTCATACCTTATACGTGATACGTCATACGTTATATGTTATACGTTATACGTTATACGTTATACGTTATACGTTATACGTTATACGTTATACGTTATACGTTATACGTTATACGTTATACGTTATACGTTATACGTTATACGTTATACGTTATACGTTATACGTTATACGTTATACGTTATACGTTATACGTTATACGTCATACGTTATACGTTATACGTTATACGTTATACCGTATACGTTATACGTTACACGTTATACGTTATACGTTATACGCTATACGTTATACGTTAGTCGTTATACGTTATACGTTATTCGTTATACGTTATTCGTTATACGTTATACGTTATACGTTATACGTTATACGTTATACGTTATACGTTATACGTTATACGTTATACGTTATACGTTATACGTTATACGTTATACGTTATACGTTATACGTTATACGTTATACGTTATACGTTATACGTTATACGTTGTACGTTATACGTTATACGTTATACGTTATACCGTATACGTTATACGTTACACGTTATACGTCATACGTTATACGTTATACGTTAGACGTTATAGGTCATACCTTATACGTGATACGTTATACGTTATACGTTATACGTTATACGTTATGCGTTATACGTTATACGTTATACGTTATACGTTATACGTTATACGTTATAAGTCACACGTTATACGTTATACATTATACGTTATACGTTATACGTTATACGTTATACATGATACGTTATACGTTATACGTTATACGTTATACGTTATACGTTATACGTTATACGTTATACGTTATACGCTATACGTTATACGTTATACGTTATAAGTTATACGTTTTACGTTATACGTTATACGTTATGCGTTATACGTTTTTCGTTATACGTTATACGTTATACGTTATACGTTATACGTTATACGTTATACGTTATACGTTATACGTTATACGTTATACGTTATACGTTATACGTTGTACGTTATACGTTATACGTTGTACGTTATACGTTATACGTTATACGTTATACGTTTTTACGTTATACGTTATACGTTATACGTTATACGTTATACGTTATACGTTATACGTTATACGTTATACGTTATACGTTATACGTTATACGTTATACGTTATACGTTATACGTCATACGTTATACGTTATACGTTATACGTTATACCGTATACGTTATACGTTACACGTTATACGTTATACGTTATACGCTATACGTTATACGTTAGTCGTTATACGTTATACGTTATACGTTATACGTTATTCGTTATACGTTATACGTTATACGTTATACGTTATACGTTATACGTTATACGTTATACGTTATACGTTATACGTTATACGTTATACGTTATACGTTATACGTTATACGTTATACGTTATACGTTATACGTTATACGTTATACGTTATACGTTATACGTTATACGTTATACGTTATACGTTATACGTTATACGTTATACGTTATACGTTATACGTGATACGTTATACGTTATACGTTATGCGTTATACGTTATACGTTATACGTTATACGTTATACGTTATACGTTATACGTTATACGTTATACGTTATAAGTCACACGTTATACGTTATACATTATACGTTATACGTTATACGTTATACGTTATACGTGATACGTTATACGTTATACGTTATACGTTATACGTTATACGTTATACGTTATACGTTATACGCTATACGTTATACGTTATACGTTATAAGTTATACGTTATACGTTATACGTTATACGTTATACGTTATACGTTATACGTTATCGGTCATACCTTATACGTGATACGTCATACGTTATACGTTATACGTTATACGTTATACGTTATACGTTATACGTTATACGTTGTACGTTATACGTTATACGTTATACGTTATACGTTATACGTTATACGTTATACGTTATACGTTATACGTTATACGTTATACGTTATACGTTATACGTTATACGTTATACGTTATACGTTATACGTAATACGTTATACGTTATACGTTATACGTTATACGTTATACGTTATACGTTATACGTTATACGTTATACGTTATACGTTATACGTTATACGTTATACGTTATACTTTATACGTTATACGTTATACGTTATACGTTATACGTTATACGTTATACGTTATACGTTATACGTTATACGTTATACGTTATACGTTATACGTTATACGTTATGCGTTATACGTTATGCGTTATACGTTATGCGTTATACGTTATACGTTATACGTTATACGTTATACGTTATACGTTATACGTTATACGTTATACGTTATACGTTATACGTTACTCGTTACACGTTATACGTCACACGTTATACGTTATACGTTATACGTTATAGGTCATACCTTATACGTGATACGTTATACGTTATACGTTATACGTTATACGTTATACGTTATACGTTATACGTTATACGTTATACGCTATACGTTATACGTTATACGTTATAAGTTATACGTTATACGTTATACGTTATACGCTATACGTTATACGTTATACGTTATAAGTTATACGTTATACGTTATACGTTATACGTTATACGTTATACGTTATACGTTATCGGTCATACCTTATACGTGATACGTCATACGTTATACGTTATACGTTATACGTTATACGTTATGCGTTATACGTTATGCGTGATACGTTATACGTTATACGTTATGCGTTATACGTTATACGTTATACGTTATACGTTATACGTTATACGTTATACGTTATACGTTATACGTTATACGTTATAAGTCACACGTTATACGTTATACATTATACGTTATACGTTATACGTTATACGTTATACGTGATACGTTATACGTTATACGTTATACGTTATACGTTATACGTTATACGTTATACGTTATACGTTATACGCTATACGTTATACGTTATACGTTATAAGTTATACGTTATACGTTATACGTTATACGTTATACGTTATACGTTATACGTTATCGGTCATACCTTATACGTGATACGTCATACGTTATACGTTATACGTTATACGTTATACGTTATACGTTATACGTTATACGTTGTACGTTATACGTTATACGTTATACGTTATACGTTATACGTTATACGTTATACGTTATACGTTATACGTTATACGTTATACGTTATACGTTATACGTTATACGTTATACGTTATACGTTATACGTTATACGTTATACGTTATACGTTATACGTTATACGTTATACGTTATACGTTATCGGTCATACCTTATACGTGATACGTCATACGTTATACGTTATACGTTATACGTTATACGTTATACCGTATACGTTATACGTTACACGTTATACGTTATACGTTATACGCTATACGTTATACGTTAGTCGTTATACGTTATACGTTATACGTTATACGTTATACGTTATTCGTTATACGTTATACGTTATACGTTATACGTTATACGTTATACGTTATACGTTATACGTTATACGTTATACGTTATACGTTATACGTTATACGTTATACGTTATACGTTATACGTTATACGTTATCGGTCATACCTTATACGTGATACGTCATACGTTATACGTTATACGTTATACGTTATACGTTATACGTTATACGTTATACGTTGTACGTTATACGTTATACGTTCTACGTTATACGTTATACGTTATACGTTATACGTTATACGTTATACGTTATACGTTATACGTTATACGTTATACGTTATACGTTATACGTTATACGTTATACGTTATACGTTATACGTCATACGTTATACGTTATACGTTATACGTTATACCGTATACGTTATACGTTACACGTTATACGTTATACGTTATACGCTATACGTTATACGTTAGTCGTTATACGTTATACGTTATACGTTATACGTTATTCGTTATACGTTATACGTTATACGTTATACGTTATACGTTATACGTTATACGTTATACGTTATACGTTATACGTTATACGTTATACGTTATACGTTATACGTTATACGTTATACGTTATACGTTATACGTTATACGTTATACGTTATACGTTATACGTTATACGTTATGCGTTATACGTTATACGTTATACGTGATACGTTATACGTTATACGTTATGCGTTATACGTTATACGTTATACGTTATACGTTATACGTTATACGTTATACGTTATAAGTCACACGTTATACGTTATACATTATACGTTATACGTTATACGTTATACGTTATACGTGATACGTTATACGTTATACGTTATACGTTATACGTTATACGTTATACGTTATACGTTATACGTTATACGTTATACGCTATACGTTATACGTTATACGTTATAAGTTATACGTTATACGTTATACGTTATACGTTATACGTTATACGTTATACGTTATCGGTCATACCTTATACGTGATACGTCATACGTTATACGTTATACGTTATACGTTATACGTTATACGTTGTACGTTATACGTTGTACGTTATACGTTATACGTTATACGTTATACGTTATACGTTATACGTTATACGTTATACGTTATACGTTATACGTTATACGTGATACGTCATACGTTATACGTTATACGTTATACGTTATACCGTATACGTTATACGTTACACGTTATACGTTATACGTTATACGCTATACGTTATACGTTAGTCGTTATACGTTATACGTTATACGTTATACGTTATTCGTTATACGTTATACGTTATACGTTATACGTTATACGTTATACGTTATACGTTATACGTTATACGTTATACGTTATACGTTATACGTTATACGTTATACGTTATACGTTATACGTTATACGTTATACGTTATACGTTCTACGTTATACGTTATACGTTATACGTTATACGTTATTCGTTATACGTTATACGTTATACGTTATACGTTATACGTTATACGTTATACGTTATACGTTATACGTTATACGTTATACGTTATACGTTATACGTTATACGTTATACGTTATACGTAATACGTTATACGTTATACGTTAAACGTTATACGTTATACGTTATACGTTATACGTTATACGTTATACGTTATACGTTATACGTTATACGTTATACGTTATACGTTATACGTTATACGTTATACGTTATACGTTATACGTTATACGTTATACGTTATAGGTCATACCTTATACGAGATACGTCATACGTTATACGTTATACGTTATGCGTTATACGTTATGCGTTATACGTTATACGTTATACGATATACGATATACGTCATACGTTAAAGGTCATACCTTATACGTGATACGTCATACGTTATACGTTATACGTTAAACGTTATACGTTATACGTTATACGTTATACGTTATACGTTATACGTTATACGTTATACGTTATACGTTATACGTTATACGTTATACGTTATACGTTATACGTTATACGTTATTCGTTATACGTTATACGTAATACGGTATACGTTATGCGTTATACGCTATACGTTATACGTTAAACGTTGTACGTTATACGTTATACGTTATACGTTATACATTATACGTTATACGTTATACGTTATACGTTATACGTTATACGTTATACGTTATACGTTATCGGTCATACCTTATACGTGATACGTCATACGTTATACGTTATACGTTATACGTTATACCGTATACGTTATACGTTACACGTTATACGTTATACGTTATACGCTATACGTTATACGTTAGTCGTTATACGTTATACGTTATACGTTATACGTTATTCGTTATACGTTATACGTTATACGTTATACGTTATACGTTATACGTTATACGTTATACGTTACACGTTATACGTTATACGTTATACGTTATACGTTATACGTTATACGTTATACGTTATACGTTATACGTTATACGTTATACGTTATACGTTATACGTTATACGTTATACGTTATACGTTATACGTTATACGTTATACGTTATACGTTATACGTTATACGTTATACGTTATACGTTATACGTTATACGTTATACGTTTTACGTTATACGTTATACGTTATACGTTATACGTTATACGTTATACCGTATACGTTATACGTTACACGATATACGTTATACGTTATACGCTATACGTTATACGTTAGTCGTTATACGTTATACGTTATACGTTATACGTTATTCGTTATACGTTATACGTTATACGTTATACGTTATACGTTATACGTTATACGTTATACGTTATACGTTATACGTTATACGTTATACGTTATACGTTTTACGTTATACGTTATACGTTATACGTTATACGTTATACGTTATACGTTATACGTTATACATTATACGTTATACGTTATACGTTATACGTTATACGTTATACGTTATACGTTATACGTTATGCGTTATACGTTATGCGTTATACGTTATGCGTTATACGTTATACGTTATACGTTATACGTTATACGTTATACGTTATACGTTATACGTTATACGTTATACGTTATACGTTATACGTTACTCGTTACACGTTATACGTCATACGTTATACGTTATACGTTATACGTTATAGGTCATACCTTATACGTGATACGTTATACGTTATACGTTATACGTTATACGTTATACGTTATGCGTTATACGTTATACGTTATACGTTATACGTTATACGTTATACGTTATACGTTATACGTTATAAGTCACACGTTATACGTTATACATTATACGTTATACGTTATACGTTATACGTTATACGTGATACGTTATACGTTATACGTTATACGTTATACGTTATACGTTATACGTTATACGTTATACGTTATACGTTATTAGCTATACGTTATACGTTATACGTTATAAGTTATACGTTATACGTTATACGTTAAACGTTATACGTTATACGTTATACGTTATACGTTATCGGTCATACCTTATACGTGATACGTCATACGTTATACGTTATACGTTATACGTTATACGTTATACGTTATACGTTATACGTTGTACGTTATACGTTATACGTTATACGTTATACGTTATACGTTATACGTTATACGTTATACGTTATACGTTATACGTTATACGTTATACGTTATACGTTATACGTTATACGTTATACGTTATACGTTATACGTTATCGGTCATACCTTATACGTGATACGTCATACGTTATACGTTATACGTTATACGTTATACCGTATACGTTATACGTTACACGTTATACGTTATACGTTATACGCTATACGTTATACGTTAGTCGTTATACGTTATACGTTATACGTTATACGTTATACGTTATTCGTTATACGTTATACGTTATACGTTATACGTTATACGTTATACGTTATACGTTATACGTTATACGTTATACGTTATACGTTATACGTTATACGTTATACGTTATACGTTATACGTTATACGTTATCGGTCATACCTTATACGTGATACGTCATACGTTATACGTTATACGTTATACGTTATACGTTATACGTTATACGTTATACGTTATACGTTGTACGTTATACGTTATACGTTCTACGTTATACGTTATACGTTATACGTTATACGTTATACATTATACGTTATACGTTATACGTTATACGTTATACGTTATACGTTATACGTTATCGGTCATACCTTATACGTGATACGTCATACGTTATACGTTATACGTTATACGTTATACCGTATACGTTATACGTTACACGTTATACGTTATACGTTATACGCTATACGTTATACGTTAGTCGTTATACGTTATACGTTATACGTTATACGTTATACGTTATTCGTTATACGTTATACGTTATACGTTATACGTTATACGTTATACGTTATACGTTATACGTTATACGTTATACGTTATACGTCATACGTTATACGTTATACGTTATACGTTATACCGTATACGTTATACGTTACACGTTATACGTTATACGTTATACGCTATACGTTATACGTTAGTCGTTATACGTTATACGTTATACGTTATACGTTATTCGTTATACGTTATACGTTATACGTTATACGTTATACGTTATACGTTATACGTTATACGTTATACGTTATACGTTATCGGTCATACCTTATACGTGATACGTCATACGTTATACGTTATACGTTATACGTTATACGTTATACGTTATACGTTATACGTTATACGTTGTACGTTATACGTTATACGTTCTACGTTATACGTTATACGTTATACGTTATACGTTATACGTTATACGTTATACGTTATACGTTATACGTTATACGTTATACCTTATCGGTCATACCTTATACGTGATACGTCATACGTTATACGTTATACGTTATACGTTATACGTTATACGTTATACGTTATACGTTGTACGTTATACGTTATACGTTATACGTTATACGTTATACGTTATACGTTATACGTTATACGTTATACGTTATACGTTATACGTTATACGTTATACGTTATACGTTATCGGTCATACCTTATTCGTGATACGTCATACGTTATACGTTATACGTTATACGTTATACCGTATACGTTATACGTTACACGTTATACGTTATACGTTATACGTTACACGTTATACGTTATACGTTATACGCTATACGTTATACGTTAGTCGTTATACGTTATACGTTATACGTTATACGTTATACGTTATTCGTTATACGTTATACGTTATACGTTATACGTTATACGTTATACGTTATACGTTATACGTTATACGTTATACGTTATACGTTATACGTTATACGTTATACGTTATACGTTATACGTTATACGTTATACGTTATACGTTATACGTTATACGTTATACGTTATACGTTATACGTTATCGGTCATACCTTATACGTGATACGTCATACGTTATACGTTATACGTTATACGTTATACGTTGTACGTTATACGTTATACGTTCTACGTTATACGTTATACGTTATACGTTATACGTTATACGTTATACGTTATACGTTATACGTTATACGTTATACGTTATACGTTATACGTTATACGTTATCGGTCATACCTTATACGTGATACGTCATACGTTATACGTTATACGTTATACGTTATACGTTGTACGTTATACGTTATACGTTCTACGTTCTACGTTATACGTTATACGTTATACGTTATACGTTATACGTTATACGTTATACGTTATACGTTATACGTTATACGTTATACGTTATACGTTATACGTTATACGTTATACGTTATACGTTATACGTTATACGTTATACGTTATCGGTCATACCTTATACGTGATACGTCATACGTTATACGTTATACGTTATACGTTATACGTTGTACGTTATACGTTATACGTTCTACGTTATACGTTATACGTTATACGTTATACGTTATACGTTATACGTTATACGTTATACGTTATACGTTATACGTTATACGTTATACGTTATACGTTATCGGTCATACCTTATACGTGATACGTCATACGTTATACGTTATACGTTATACGTTATACGTTGTACGTTATACGTTATACGTTCTACGTTATACGTTATACGTTATACGTTATACGTTATACGTTATACGTTATACGTTATACGTTATACGTTATACGTTATACGTTATACGTTATACGTTATACGTTATACGTTATCGGTCATACCTTATACGTGATACGTCATACGTTATACGTTATACGTTATACGTTATACGTTGTACGTTACACGTTATACGTTATACGTTATACGCTATACGTTATACGTTAGTCGTTATACGTTATACGTTATACGTTATACGTTATACGTTATTCGTTATACGTTATACGTTATACGTTATACGTTATACGTTATACGTTATACGTTATACGTTATACGTTATACGTTATACGTTATACGTTATACGTTATACGTTATCGGTCATACCTTATACGTGATACGTCATACGTTATACGTTATACGTTATACGTTATACGTTGTACGTTATACGTTATACGTTCTACGTTATACGTTATACGTTATACGTTATACGTTATACGTTATACGTTATACGTTATACGTTATACGTTATACGTTATACGTTATACGTTATACGTTATACGTTATCGGTCATACCTTATACGTGATACGTCATACGTTATACGTTATACGTTATACGTTATACCGTATACGTTATACGTTACACGTTATACGTTATACGTTATACGCTATACGTTATACGTTAGTCGTTATACGTTATACGTTATACGTTATACGTTATACGTTATTCGTTATACGTTATACGTTATACGTTATACGTTATTCGTTATACGTTATACGTTATACGTTATACGTTATACGTTATACGTTATACGTTATACGTTATACGTTATACGTTATACGTTATACGTTATACGTTATACGTTATACGTTATACGTTATCGGTCATACCTTATACGTGATACGTCATACGTTATACGTTATACGTTATACGTTATACGTTATACGTTATACGTTATACGTTATACGTTGTACGTTATACGTTATACGTTCTACGTTATACGTTATACGTTATACGTTATACGTTATACATTATACGTTATACGTTATACGTTATACGTTATACGTTATACGTTATCGGTCATACCTTATACGTGATACGTCATACGTTATACGTTATACGTTATACGTTATACCGTATACGTTATACGTTACACGTTATACGTTATACGTTATACGCTATACGTTATACGTTAGTCGTTATACGTTATACGTTATACGTTATACGTTATACGTTATTCGTTATACGTTATACGTTATACGTTATACGTTATACGTTATACGTTATACGTTATACGTTATACGTTATACGTTATACGTCATACGTTATACGTTATACGTTATACGTTATACCGTATACGTTATACGTTACACGTTATACGTTATACGTTATACGCTATACGTTATACGTTAGTCGTTATACGTTATACGTTATACGTTATACGTTATTCGTTATACGTTATACGTTATACGTTATACGTTATACGTTATACGTTATACGTTATACGTTATACGTTATACGTTATCGGTCATACCTTATACGTGATACGTCATACGTTATACGTTATACGTTATACGTTATACGTTATACGTTATACGTTATACGTTATACGTTGTGCGTTATACGTTATACGTTCTACGTTATACGTTATACGTTATACGTTATACGTTATACGTTATACGTTATACGTTATACGTTATACGTTATACGTTATACCTTATCGGTCATACCTTATACGTGATACGTCATACGTTATACGTTATACGTTATACGTTATACGTTATACGTTATACGTTATACGTTGTACGTTATACGTTATACGTTATACGTTATACGTTATACGTTATACGTTATACGTTATACGTTATACGTTATACGTTATACGTTATACGTTATACGTTATACGTTATCGGTCATACCTTATTCGTGATACGTCATACGTTATACGTTATACGTTATACGTTATACCGTATACGTTATACGTTACACGTTATACGTTATACGTTATACGTTACACGTTATACGTTATACGTTATACGCTATACGTTATACGTTAGTCGTTATACGTTATACGTTATACGTTATACGTTATACGTTATTCGTTATACGTTATACGTTATACGTTATACGTTATACGTTATACGTTATACGTTATACGTTATACGTTATACGTTATACGTTATACGTTATACGTTATACGTTATACGTTATACGTTATACGTTATACGTTATCGGTCATACCTTATACGTGATACGTCATACGTTATACGTTATACGTTATACGTTATACGTTGTACGTTATACGTTATACGTTCTACGTTATACGTTATACGTTATACGTTATACGTTATACGTTATACGTTATACGTTATACGTTATACGTTATACGTTATACGTTATACGTTATACGTTATCGGTCATACCTTATACGTGATACGTCATACGTTATACGTTATACGTTATACGTTATACGTTGTACGTTATACGTTATACGTTCTACGTTCTACGTTATACGTTATACGTTACACGTTATACGTTATACGTTATACGTTATACGTTATACGTTATACGTTATACGTTATACGTTATACGTTATACGTTATACGTTATACGTTATACGTTATACGTTATCGGTCATACCTTATACGTGATACGTCATACGTTATACGTTATACGTTATACGTTATACGTTGTACGTTATACGTTATACGTTCTACGTTATACGTTATACGTTATACGTTATACGTTATACGTTATACGTTATACGTTATACGTTATACGTTATACGTTGTACGTTATACGTTATACGTTATCGGTCATACCTTATACGTGATACGTCATACGTTATACGTTATACGTTATACGTTATACCGTATACGTTATACGTTACACGTTATACGTTATACGTTATACGTTATACCGTATACGTTATACGTTACACGTTATACGTTATACGTTATACGTTACACGTTATACGTTATACGTTATACGCTATACGTTATACGTTAGTCGTTATACGTTATACGTTATACGTTATACGTTATACGTTATTCGTTATACGTTATACGTTATACGTTATACGTTATACGTTATACGTTATACGTTATACGTTATACGTTATACGTTATACGTTATACGTTAACGGTTATCGGTCATACCTTATACGTGATACGTCATACGTTATACGTTATACGTTATACGTTATACGTTGTACGTTATACGTTATACGTTCTACGTTATACGTTATACGTTATACGTTATACGTTATACGTTATACGTTATACGTTATACGTTATACGTTATACGTTATACGTTATACGTTATACGTTATACGTTATACGTTATACGTTATCGGTCATACCTTATACGTGATACGTCATACGTTATACGTTATACGTTATACGTTATACCGTATACGTTATACGTTACACGTTATACGTTATACGTTATACGTTATACCGTATACGTTATACGTTACACGTTATACGTTATACGTTATACGTTACACGTTATACGTTATACGTTATACGCTATACGTTATACGTTAGTCGTTATACGTTATACGTTATACGTTATACGTTATACGTTATTCGTTATACGTTATACGTTATACGTTATACGTTATACGTTATACGTTATACGTTATACGTTATACGTTATACGTTATACGTTATACGTTATCGGTCATACCTTATACGTGATACGTCATACGTTATACGTTATACGTTATACGTTATACGTTGTACGTTATACGTTATACGTTCTACGTTATACGTTATACGTTATACGTTATACGTTATACGTTATACGTTATACGTTATACGTTATACGTTATACGTTATACGTTATACGTTATACGTTATACGTTATCGGTCATACCTTATACGTGATACGTCATACGTTATACGTTATACGTTATACGTTATACCGTATACGTTATACGTTACACGTTATACGTTATACGTTATACGCTATACGTTATACGTTAGTCGTTATACGTTATACGTTATACGTTATACGTTATACGTTATTCGTTATACGTTATACGTTATACGTTATACGTTATACGTTATACGTTATACGTTATACGTTATACGTTATACGTTATACGTTATACGTTATACGTCATACGTTATACGTTATACGTTATACGTTATAGGTCATACCTTATACGTGATACGTCATACGTTATACGTTATACGTTATACGTTATACCGTATACGTTATACGTTACACGTTATACGTTATACGTTATACGTTATACCGTATACGTTATACGTTACACGTTATACGTTATACGTTATACGTTACACGTTATACGTTATACGTTATACGCTATACGTTATACGTTAGTCGTTATACGTTATACGTTATACGTTATACGTTATACGTTATTCGTTATACGTTATACGTTATACGTTATACGTTATACGTTATACGTTATACGTTATACGTTATACGTTATACGTTATACGTTATACGTTATACGTTATCGGTCATACCTTATACGTGATACGTCATACGTTATACGTTATACGTTATACGTTATACGTTGTACGTTATACGTTATACGTTCTACGTTATACGTTATACGTTATACGTTATACGTTATACGTTATACGTTATACGTTATACGTTATACGTTATACGTTATACGTTATACGTTATACGTTATACGTTATCGGTCATACCTTATACGTGATACGTCATACGTTATACGTTATACGTTATACGTTATACCGTATACGTTATACGTTACACGTTATACGTTATACGTTATACGCTATACGTTATACGTTAGTCGTTATACGTTATACGTTATACGTTATACGTTATACGTTATTCGTTATACGTTATACGTTATACGTTATACGTTATACGTTATACGTTATACGTTATACGTTATACGTTATACGTTATACGTTATACGTTATACGTTATACGTTATACGTTATACGTTATACGTTATACGTTATACGTTATACGTTATACGTTATACGTTATACGTTATTCGTTATACGTTATACGTAATACGGTATACGTTATGCGTTATACGCTATACGTTATACGTTAAACGTTGTACGTTATACGTTATACGTTATACGTTATACATTATACGTTATACGTTATACGTTATACGTTATACGTTATACGTTATAGGTCATACCTTATACGAGATACGTCATACGTTATACGTTATACGTTATGCGTTATACGTTATGCGTTATACGTTATACGTTATACGATATACGATATACGTCATACGTTATAGGTCATACCTTATACGTGATACGTCATACGTTATACGTTATACGTTAAACGTTATACGTTATACGTTATACGTTATACGTTATACGTTATACGTTATACGTTATACGTTATACGTTATACGTTATACGTTATACGTTATACGTTATACGTTATACGTTATACGTTATTCGTTATACGTTATACGTAATACGGTATACGTTATGCGTTATACGCTATACGTTATACGTTAAACGTTGTACGTTATACGTTATACGTTATACGTTATACATTATACATTATACGTTATACGTTATACGTTATACGTTATACGTTATACGTTATACGTTATACGTTATACGTTATACGTTATCGGTCATACCTTATACGTGATACGTCATACGTTATACGTTATACGTTATACGTTATACCGTATACGTTATGCGTTACACGTTATACGTTATACGTTATACGCTATACGTTATACGTTAGTCGTTATACGTTATACGTTATACGTTATACGTTATTCGTTATACGTTATACGTTATACGTTATACGTTATACGTTATACGTTATACGTTATACGTTATACGTTATACGTTATACGTTATACGTTATACGTTATACGTTATACGTTATACGTTATACGTTATACGTTATACGTTATACGTTATACGTTATACGTTATACGTTATACGTTATACGTTATACGTTATACGTTATACGTTATACGTTATACGTTATACGTTATACGTTATACGTTATACGTTATACGTTATACGTTATACGTTATACGTTATATGTTATACGTTATACGTTATACGTTATACGTTATACGTTATACGTTATACGTTTTACGTTATACGTTATACGTTATACGTTATACGTTATACGTTATACGTTATACGTTATACCGTATACGTTATACGTTACACGATATACGTTATACGTTATACGCTATACGTTATACGTTAGTCGTTATACGTTATACGTTATACGTTATACGTTATTCGTTATACGTTATACGTTATACGTTATACGTTATACGTTATACGTTATACGTGATACGTTATACGTTATACGTTATACGTTATACGTTATACGTTATGCGTTATACGTTATACGTTATACGTTATACGTTATACGTTATACGTTATACGTTATACGTTATACGTTATAAGTCACACGTTATACGTTATACGTTATACGTTATACGTTATACGTTATACGTGATACGTTATACGTTATACGTTATACGTTATACGTTATACGTTATACGTTATACGTTATACGCTATACGTTATACGTTATACGTTATAAGTTATACGTTATACGTTATACGTTATACGTTATACGTTATACGTTATACGTTATACGTTATACGTTATACGTTATACGTTATACGTTATACGTTATACGTTATCGGTCATACCTTATACGTGATACGTCATACGTTATACGTTATACGTTATACGTTATACCGTATACGTTATACGTTACACGTTATACGTTATACGTTATACGCTATACGTTATACGTTAGTCGTTATACGTTATACGTTATACGTTATACGTTATACGTTATTCGTTATACGTTATACGTTATACGTTATACGTTATACGTTATACGTTATACGTTATACGTTATACGTTATACGTTATACGTTATTCGTTATACGTTATACGTTATACGTTATACGTTATACGTTATACGTTATACGTTATACGTTATACGTTATACGTTTTACGTATTACGTTATACGTTATACGTTATACGTTATACGTTATTCGTTATACGGTTTACGTTATACGTTATACGTTATACGTTATACGTTATAGGTTATACCTTATACATTATACGTCACACGTTATACATTATACGTAATACGGTATACGTTATGCGTTATACGCTGTACGTTATACGTTATGCGCTATACGTAATACGTTATACGTTATAGGTTACTCGTTACACGTTATACGTCATACGTTATACGTTATACGTTATACGTTATAGGTCATACCTTATACGTGATACGTTATACGTTATACGTTATACGTTATACGTTATACGTTATGCGTTATACGTTATACGTTATACGTTATACGTTATACGTTATACGTTATACGTTATACGTTATACGTTATAAGTCACACGTTATACGTTATACATTATACGTTATACGTTATACGTTATACGTTATACGTGATACGTTATACGTTATACGTTATACGTTATACGTTATACGTTATACGTTATACGTTATACGCTATACGTTATACGTTATACGTTATAAGTTATACGTTATACGTTATACGTTATACGTTATACGTTATACATTATACGTTATACGTTATACGTTATACGTTATACGTTATACGTTATACGTTATACGTTATACGTTATACGTTATCGGTCATACCTTATACGTGATACGTCATACGTTATACGTTATACGTTATACGTTATACCGTATACGTTATGCGTTAGACGTTATACGTTATACGTTATACGCTATACGTTATACGTTAGTCGTTATACGTTATACGTTATACGTTATACGTTATTCGTTATACGTTATACGTTATACGTTATACGTTATACGTTATACGTTATACGTTATACGTTATACGTTATACGTTATACGTTATACGTTATACGTTATACGTTATACGTTATACGTTATACGTTATACGTTATACGTTATACGTTATACGTTATACGTTATACGTTATACGTTATACGTTATACGTTATACGTTATACGTTATACGTTACACGTTATACGTTATACGTTATACGTTATACGTTATACGTTATACGTTATACGTTATACGTTATACGTTTTACGTTATACGTTATACGTTATACGTTATACGTTATACGTTATACGTTATACGTTATACCGTATACGTTATACGTTATACGTTATACGTTATACGTTATACGTTATACGTTTTACGTTATACGTTATACGTTATACGTTATACGTTATACGTTATACGTTATACGTTATACCGTATACGTTATACGTTACACGATATACGTTATACGTTATACGCTATACGTTATACGTTAGTCGTTATACGTTATACGTTATACGTTATACGTTATACGTTATACGTTATACGTTATACGTTATACGTTTTACGTATTACGTTATACGTTATACGTTATACGATATACGTTATACGTTATACCGTATACGTTATGCGTTACACGTTATACGTTATACGTTAGTCGTTATACGTTATACCGTATACGTTATACGTTACACGTTATACGTTATACGTTATACGCTATACGTTATACGTTAGTCGTTATACGTTATACGTTATACGTTATACGTTATACGTTATTCGTTATACGTTATACGTTATACGTTATAAGTTATACGTTATACGTTATACGTTATACGTTATACGTTATACGTTATACGTTATTCGTTATACGTTATACGTTATACGTTATACGTTATACGTTATACGTTATACGTTATACGTTATACGTTATACGTTTTACGTATTACGTTATACGTTATACGTTATACGTTATACGTTATTCGTTATACGGTTTACGTTATACGTTATACGTTATACGTTATACGTTATAGGTTATACCTTATACATTATACGTCACACGTTATACATTATACGTAATACGGTATACGTTATGCGTTATACGCTATACGTTATACGTTATGCGCTATACGTAATACGTTATACGTTATAGGTTACTCGTTACACGTTATACGTCATACGTTATACGTTATACGTTATACGTTATAGGTCATACCTTATACGTGATACGTTATACGTTATACGTTATACGTTATACGTTATACGTTATGCGTTATACGTTATACGTTATACGTTATACGTTATACGTTATACGTTATACGTTATACGTTATAAGTCACACGTTATACGTTATACATTATACGATATACGATATACGTCATACGTTATAGGTCATACCTTATACGTGATACGTCATACGTTATACGTTATACGTTAAACGTTATACGTTATACGTTATACGTTATACGTTATACGTTATACGTTATACGTTATACGTTATACGTTATACGTTATACGTTATACGTTATACGTTATACGTTATACGTTATACGTTATTCGTTATACGTTATACGTAATACGGTATACGTTATGCGTTATACGCTATACGTTATACGTTAAACGTTGTACGTTATACGTTATACGTTATACGTTATACATTATACGTTATACGTTATACGTTATACGTTATACGTTATACGTTATACGTTATACGTTATACGTTATACGTTATCGGTCATACCTTATACGTGATACGTCATACGTTATACGTTATACGTTATACGTTATACCGTATACGTTATGCGTTACACGTTATACGTTATACGTTATACGCTATACGTTATACGTTAGTCGTTATACGTTATACGTTATACGTTATACGTTATTCGTTATACGTTATACGTTATACGTTATACGTTATACGTTATACGTTATACGTTATACGTTATACGTTATACGTTATACGTTATACGTTATACGTTATACGTTATACGTTATACGTTATACGTTATACGTTATACGTTTTACGTTATACGTTATACGTTATACGTTATACGTTATACGTTATACGTTATACGTTATACCGTATACGTTATACGTTACACGATATACGTTATACGTTATACGCTATACGTTATACGTTAGTCGTTATACGTTATACGTTATACGTTATACGTTATTCGTTATACGTTATACGTTATACGTTATACGTTATACGTTTTACGTTATACGTGATACGTTATACGTTATACGTTATACGTTATACGTTATACGTTATGCGTTATACGTTATACGTTATACGTTATACGTTATACGTTATACGTTATACGTTATACGTTATACGTTATAAGTCACACGTTATACGTTATACGTTATACGTTATACGTTATACGTTATACGTGATACGTTATACGTTATACGTTATACGTTATACGTTATACGTTATACGTTATACGTTATACGCTATACGTTATACGTTATACGTTATAAGTTATACGTTATACGTTATACGTTATACGTTATACGTTATACGTTATCGGTCATACCTTATACGTGATACGTCATACGTTATACGTTATACGTTATACGTTATACCGTATACGTTATACGTTACACGTTATACGTTATACGTTATACGCTATACGTTATACGTTAGTCGTTATACGTTATACGTTATACGTTATACGTTATACGTTATTCGTTATACGTTATACGTTATACGTTATACGTTATACGTTATACGTTATACGTTATACGTTATACGTTATACGTTATACGTTATTCGTTATACGTTATACGTTATACGTAATACGTTATACGTTATACGTTATACGTTATAGGTCATACCTTATACGAGATACGTCATACGTTATACGTTATACGTTATGCGTTATACGTTATGCGTTATACGTTATACGTTATACGATATACGATATACGTCATACGTTATAGGTCATACCTTATACGTGATACGTCATACGTTATACGTTATACGTTAAACGTTATACGTTATACGTTATACGTTATACGTTATACGTTATACGTTATACGTTATACGTTATACGTTATACGTTATACGTTATACGTTATACGTTATACGTTATACGTTATACGTTATACGTTATACGTTATACGTTATACGTTATACGTTATTCGTTATACGTTATACGTAATACGGTATACGTTATGCGTTATACGCCATACGTTATACGTTAAACGTTGTACGTTATACGTTATACGTTATACGTTATACGTTATACATTATACGTTATACGTTATACGTTATACGTTATACGTTATACGTTATAGGTCATACCTTATACGAGATACGTCATACGTTATACGTTATACGTTATGCGTTATACGTTATGCGTTATACGTTATACGTTATACGATATACGATATACGTCATACGTTATAGGTCATACCTTATACGTGATACGTCATACGTTATACGTTATACGTTAAACGTTATACGTTATACGTTATACGTTATACGTTATACGTTATACGTTATACGTTATACGTTATACGTTATACGTTATACGTTATACGTTATACGTTATACGTTATACGTTATTCGTTATACGTTATACGTAATACGGTATACGTTATGCGTTATACGCTATACGTTATACGTTAAACGTTGTACGTTATACGTTATACGTTATACGTTATACATTATACGTTATACGTTATACGTTATACGTTATACGTTATACGTTATACGTTATACGTTATACGTTATACGTTATACGTTATACGTTATACGTTATACCGTATACGTTATGCGTTACACGTTATACGTTATACGTTATACGCTATACGTTATACGTTAGTCGTTATACGTTATACGTTATACGTTATACGTTATACGTTATACGTTATACGTTATACGTTATACGTTATACGTTATACGTTATACGTTATACGTTATACGTTATACGTTATACGTTATACGTTATACGTTATACGTTATACGTTATACGTTATACGTTATACGTTATACGTTATACGTTATACGTTATACGTTATACGTTATACGTTTTACGTTATACGTTATACGTTATACGTTATACGTTATACGTTATACGTTATACGTTATACCGTATACGTTATACGTTACACGATATACGTTATACGTTATACGCTATACGTTATACGTTAGTCGTTATACGTTATACGTTATACGTTATACGTTATTCGTTATACGTTATACGTTATACGTTATACGTTATACGTTATACGTTATACGTGATACGTTATACGTTATACGTTATACGTTATACGTTATACGTTATGCGTTATACGTTATACGTTATACGTTATACGTTATACGTTATACGTTATACGTTATACGTTATACGTTATACGTTATAAGTCACACGTTATACGTTATACGTTATACGTTATACGTTATACGTTATACGCTATACGTTATACGTTATACGTTATAAGTTATACGTTATACGTTATACGTTATACGTTATACGTTATACGTTATACGTTATACGTTATACGTTATACGTTATACGTTATACGTTATACGTTATACGTTATACGTTATACGTTATCGGTCATACCTTATACGTGATACGTCATACGTTATACGTTATACGTTATACGTTATACCGTATACGTTATACGTTACACGTTATACGTTATACGTTATACGCTATACGTTATACGTTAGTCGTTATACGTTATACGTTATACGTTATACGTTATACGTTATTCGTTATACGTTATACGTTATACGTTATACGTTATACGTTATACGTTATACGTTATACGTTATACGTTATACGTTATACGTTATTCGTTATACGTTATACGTTATACGTTATACGTTATACGTTATACGTTATACGTTATACGTTATACGTTATACGTTTTACGTATTACGTTATACGTTATACGTTATACGTTATACGTTATTCGTTATACGGTTTACGTTATACGTTATACGTTATACGTTATACGTTATAGGTTATACCTTATACATTATACGTCACACGTTATACATTATACGTAATACGGTATACGTTATGCGTTATACGCTATACGTTATACGTTATGCGCTATACGTAATACGTTATACGTTATAGGTTACTCGTTACACGTTATACGTCATACGTTATACGTTATACGTTATACGTTATAGGTCATACCTTATACGTGATACGTTATACGTTATACGTTATACGTTATACGTTATACGTTATGCGTTATACGTTATACGTTATACGTTATACGTTATACGTTATACGTTATACGTTATACGTTATACGTTATAAGTCACACGTTATACGTTATACATTATACGTTATACGTTATACGTTATACGTTATACGTGATACGTTATACGTTATACGTTATACGTTATACGTTATACGTTATACGTTATACGTTATACGCTATACGTTATACGTTATACGTTATAAGTTATACGTTATACGTTATACGTTATACGTTATACGTTATACGTTATACGCTATACGTTATACGTTATACGTTATAAGTTATACGTTATACGTTATACGTTATACGTTATACGTTATACGTTATACGTTATACGTTATACGTTATACGTTATACGTTATACGTTATACGTTATACGTTATAGGTTATACCTTATACATTATACGTCACACGTTATACATTATACGTAATACGGTATACGTTATGCGTTATACGCTATACGTTATACGTTATGCGCTATACGTAATACGTAATACGTTATAGGTTATACGTTATACGTTATACGTTATACTTTATACGTTATACGTTATACGTTATACGTTATACGTTATACGTTATACGTTATAAGTCACACGTTATACGTTATACATTATACGTTATACGTTATACGTTATACGTTATACGTGATACGTTATACGTTATACGTTATACGTTATACGTTATACGTTATACGTTATACGTTATACGCTATACGTTATACGTTATACGTTATAAGTTATACGTTATACGTTATACGTTATACGTTATACGTTATACGTTATACGTTATACGTTATCGGTCATACCTTATACGTGATACGTCATACGTTATACGTTATACGTTATACGTTATACGTTATACGTTATACGTTATACGTTGTACGTTATACGTTATACGTTATACGTTATACGTTATACGTTATACGTTATACGTTATACGTTATACGTTATACGTTATACGTTATACGTTATACGTTATACATTATACGTTATACGTTATACGTTATACGTTATACGTTATACGTTATACGTTATACGTTATACGTTATACGTTATCGGTCATACCTTATACGTGATACGTCATACGTTATACGTTATACGTTATACGTTATACCGTATACGTTATGCGTTAGACGTTATACGTTATACGTTATACGCTATACGTTATACGTTAGTCGTTATACGTTATACGTTATACGTTATACGTTATTCGTTATACGTTATACGTTATACGTTATACGTTATACGTTATACGTTATACGTTATACGTTATACGTTATACGTTATACGTTATACGTTATACGTTATACGTTATACGTTATACGTTATACGTTATACGTTATACGTTATACGTTATACGTTATACGTTATACGTTATACGTTATACGTTATACGTTATACGTTATACGTTATACGTTATACGTTATACGTTATACGTTATACGTTATACGTTTTACGTTTTACGTTATACGTTATACGTTATACGTTATACGTTATACGTTATACGTTATACGTTATACCGTATACGTTATACGTTACACGATATACGTTATACGTTATACGCTATACGTTATACGTTAGTCGTTATACGTTATACGTTATACGTTATACGTTATTCGTTATACGTTATACGTTATACGTTATACGTTATACGTTATACGTTATACGTGATACGTTATACGTTATACGTTATACGTTATACGTTATACGTTATGCGTTATACGTTATACGTTATACGTTATACGTTATACGTTATACGTTATACGTTATACGTTATACGTTATAAGTCACACGTTATACGTTATACGTTATACGTTATACGTTATACGTTATACGTGATACGTTATACGTTATACGTTATACGTTATACGTTATACGTTATACGTTATACGTTATACGCTATACGTTATACGTTATACGTTATAAGTTATACGTTATGCGTTATACGTTATACGTTATACGTTATACGTTATACGTTATACGTTATACGTTATACGTTATACGTTATACGTTATACGTTATCGGTCATACCTTATACGTGATACGTCATACGTTATACGTTATACGTTATACGTTATACCGTATACGTTATACGTTACACGTTATACGTTATACGTTATACGCTATACGTTATACGTTAGTCGTTATACGTTATACGTTATACGTTATACGTTATACGTTATTCGTTATACGTTATACGTTATACGTTATACGTTATACGTTATACGTTATACGTTATACGTTATACGTTATACGTTATACGTTATACGTTATTCGTTATACGTTATACGTTATACGTTATACGTTATACGTTATACGTTATACGTTATACGTTATACGTTATACGTTTTACGTATTACGTTATACGTTATACGTTATACGTTATACGTTATACGTTATACGTTATACGTTATACGTTATACGTTATACGTTATACGTTATACGTTATACGTTATACGTTATACGTTATTCGTTATACGTTATACATAATACGGTATACGTTATGCGTTATACGCTATACGTTATACGTTAAACGTTGTACGTTATACGTTATACGTTATACGTTATACATTATACGTTATACGTTATACGTTATACGTTATACGTTATACGTTATACGTTATACGTTATACGTTATACGTTATACGTTATACGTTATCGGTCATACCTTATACGTGATACGTCATACGTTATACGTTATACGTTATACGTTACACCGTATACGTTATGCGTTACACGTTATACGTTATACGTTATACGCTATACGTTATACGTTAGTCGTTATACGTTATACGTTATACGTTATACGTTATTCGTTATACGTTATACGTTATACGTTATACGTTATACGTTATACGTTATACGTTATACGTTATACGTTATACGTTATACGTTATACGTTATACGTTATACGTTATACGTTATACGTTATACGTTATACGTTATACGTTATACGTTATACGTTATACGTTATACGTTATACGTTATACGTTATACGTTATACGTTATACGTTATACGTTATACGTTATACGTTATACGTTATACGTTATACGTTATACGTTATACGTTATACGTTATACGTTATACGTTATACGTTATACGTTATACGTTTTACGTTATACGTTATACGTTATACGTTATACGTTATACGTTATACGTTATACGTTATACCGTATACGTTATACGTTACACGATATACGTTATACGTTATACGCTATACGTTATACGTTAGTCGTTATACGTTATACGTTATACGTTATACGTTATTCGTTATACGTTATACGTTATACGTTATACGTTATACGTTATACGTTATACGTGATACGTTATACGTTATACGTTATACGTTATACGTTATACGTTATGCGTTATACGTTATACGTTATACGTTATACGTTATACGTTATACGTTATACGTTATACGTTATACGTTATAAGTCACACGTTATACGTTATACGTTATACGTTATACGTTATACGTTATACGTGATACGTTATACGTTATACGTTATACGTTATACGTTATACGTTATACGTTATACGTTATACGCTATACGTTATACGTTATACGTTATAAGTTATACGTTATACGTTATACGTTATACGTTATACGTTATACGTTATACGTTATACGTTATACGTTATACGTTATACGTTATACGTTATACGTTATACGTTATCGGTCATACCTTATACGTGATACGTCATACGTTATACGTTATACGTTATACGTTATACCGTATACGTTATACGTTACACGTTATACGTTATACGTTATACGCTATACGTTATACGTTAGTCGTTATACGTTATACGTTATACGTTATACGTTATACGTTATTCGTTATACGTTATACGTTATACGTTATACGTTATACGTTATACGTTATACGTTATACGTTATACGTTATACGTTATACGTTATTCGTTATACGTTATACGTTATACGTTATACGTTATACGTTATACGTTATACGTTATACGTTATACGTTATACGTTTTACGTATTACGTTATACGTTATACGTTATACGTTATACGTTATTCGTTATACGGTTTACGTTATACGTTATACGTTATACGTTATACGTTATAGGTTATACCTTATACATTATACGTCACACGTTATACATTATACGTAATACGGTATACGTTATGCGTTATACGCTATACGTTATACGTTATGCGCTATACGTAATACGTTATACGTTATAGGTTACTCGTTACACGTTATACGTCATACGTTATACGTTATACGTTATACGTTATAGGTCATACCTTATACGTGATACGTTATACGTTATACGTTATACGTTATACGTTATACGTTATGCGTTATACGTTATACGTTATACGTTATACGTTATACGTTATACGTTATACGTTATACGTTATAAGTCACACGTTATACGTTATACATTATACGTTATACGTTATACGTTATACGTTATACGTGATACGTTATACGTTATACGTTATACGTTATACGTTATACGTTATACGTTATACGTTATACGCTATACGTTATACGTTATACGTTATAAGTTATACGTTATACGTTATACGTTATACGTTATACGTTATACGTTATACGTTATACGTTATACGTTATACGTTATACGTTATACGTTATTGGTTATACCTTATACATTATACGTCACACGTTATACATTATACGTAATACGGTATACGTTATGCGTTATACGCTATACGTTATACGTTATGCACTATACGTTATACGTTATACGTTATACGTTATACGTTATACGTTATTCGTTATACGTTATACGTTATACGTTATACGTTATACGTTATACGTTATACGTTATACGTTATTCGTTATACGTTTTACGTTATACGTTATACGTTATACGTTATACGTTATACGTTATACGTTATACGTTATACGCTATACGTTATACGTTATACGTTATACGTTATACGTTATACGTTATACGTAATACGTTATACGTTATACGTTATAGGTTATACCTTATACATTATACGTCACACGTTATACGTTATACGTAATACGGTATACGTTATGCGTTACACGTTATACGTTATACGTTATACGTTATACGTTATACGTTATACGTTATACGTTGTACGTTATACGTTATAAGTTATACGTTATACGTTATACGTTATACGTTATACGTTATACGTTATACGTTATACGTTATACGTTATACGTTATACGTTATACGTTATACGTTATACGTTATACGTTATACGTTATACGTTTTACGTATTACGTTATACGTTATACGTTATACGTTATTCGTTATACGTTTTACGTTATACGTTATACGTTATACGTTATACGTTATACGTTATACGTTATACGTTATACGCTATACGTTATACGTTATACGTTATACGTTATACGTTATACGTAATACGTTATACGTTATACGTTATAGGTTATACCTTATACATTATACGTCACACGTTATACGTTATACGTAATACGGTATACGTTATGCGTTACACGTTATACGTTATAAGTTATACGTTATACGTTATACGTTATACGTTATACGTTATACGTTATACGTTATACGTTATACGTTATACGTTATAAGTTATACGTTATACGTTATACGTTATACGTTATACGTTATACGTTTTACGTTATACGTTATACGTTATACGTTATACGTTATACGTTATACGTTATACGTTATACGTTATAGGTTATTCGTTATACGTTATACGTTATACGTTATACGTTATACGTTATACGTCATACGTTATACGTTATACGTTATACGTTATACGGTATACGTTATGCGTTATACGCTATACGTTATGCGTTATAGAATATACGTCATGCGTTATAGGATATACGTTATACGTTATACGTTATACGTTATACGTTATACGTTATACGTTATACGTTATACGTTATACGTTATACGTTATACGTTATACGTTATACGTTATACGTTATACATTATACGTTATACGTTATACGTTATACGTTATACGTGATACGTTATACGTTTTACGTTAACGTTATACGTTATACGTTATACGTTATACGTTATACGTTATACGCTATACGTTATACGTTATACGTTATAAGTTATACGTTATACGTTATACGTTATACGTTATACGTTATACGTTATACGTTATACGTTATACGTTATACGTTATACGTTATACGTTATACGTTATACGTTATAGGTTATACCTTATACATTATACGTCACACGTTATACATTATACGTAATACGGTATACGTTATGCGTTATACGCTATACGTTATACGTTATGCGCTATACGTAATACGTAATACGTTATAGGTTATACGTTATACGTTATACGTTATACTTTATACGTTATACGTTATACGTTATACGTTATACGTTATACGTTATACGTTATAGGTCATACCTTATACGTGATACGTCATACGATATACGTTATACGGTATACGTTATACGTTATACTTTATACGTTATACGTTATACGTTATACGTTATACGCTATACGTTATACGTTATACGTTATAAGTTATACGTTATACGTTATACGTTATACGTTATACGTTATACGTTATACGTTTTACGTTATACGTTATACGTTATACGTTATACGTTATACGTTATACGTTATACGTTATACGTTATACGTTATACGTTATACGTTATACGTTGTACGTTATACGTTATACGTTATACGTTATACGTTATACGTTATACGTTATACGTTATACGTTATACGTTATACGTTATACGTTATTCGTTATACTTTATACGTTATACGTTATACGTTATAAGTCACAAGTTATACGTTATATATTATACGTTATACGTTATACGTTATACGTTATACGTGATACGTTATACGTTATACGTTATACGTTATACGTTATACGTTATACGTTATACGTTATACGTTATACGTTATACGCTATACGTTATACGTTATACGTTATATGTTAAACGTTATACGTTGTACGTTATACGTTATACGTTATACGTTTTACGTTATACGTTATACGTTATACGTTATACGTTATACGTTATACGTTATACGTTATACGTTATACGTTATACGTTATACGTTATACGTTGTACGTTATACGTTATACGCTCTACGTTATACGTTATACGTTATACGTTATACGTTATACGTTATACGTTATACGTTATACGTTATACGTTATACGTTATACGTTATACGTTATACGTTATACGTTATACGTTATACGTTATACGTTATACGTTATACGTTATACGTTATACGTTATACGTTGTACGTTATACGTTATACGTTGTACGTTATACGTTATACGTTATACGTTATACGTTATACGTTATACGTTATACGTTGTACGTTATACGTTATACGTTGTACGTTATACGTTATACGTTGTACGTTATACGTTATACGTTATACGTTATACGTTATACGTTATACGTTATACGTTATACGTTATACGTTATAGGTTATACGTTATACGTTATACGTTATACGTTATACGTTATACGTTATACGTTATACGTTATACGTTATACGTTATACGTTATACGTTATACGTTATACGTTATACGTTATACGTTATACGTTATACGTTATACGTTATACGTTATACGTTATACGTTATACGTTACACGTTATACGTCATACGTTATACGTTATACGTTATACGTTATAGGTCATACCTTATACGTGATACGTTATACGTTATACGTTATACGTTATACGTTATACGTTATACGTTATGCGTTATACGTTATACGTTATACGTTATACGTTATACGTTATACGTTATACGTTATACGTTATAAGTCACACGTTATACGTTATACATTATACGTTATACGTTATACGTTATACGTTATACGTGATACGTTGTACGTTATACGTTATACGTTATACGTTATACGTTATACGTTATACGTTATACGCTATACGTTATACGTTATACGTTATACGTTTTACGTTATACGTTATACGTTATACGTTATACGTTATACGTTATACGTTATACGTTATACGTTATACGTTATACGTTATACGTTATACGTTATACGTTATACGTTATACGTTATACGTTATACGTTATACGTTATACGTTATACGTTATACGTTATACGTTATACGTTATACGTTATACGTTATACGTTATACGTTATACGTTATACGTTATACGTTATACGTTATACGTTATACGTTATACGTTATACGTTATACGTTATACGTTATACGTTATACGTTATACGTTATACGTTATTCGTTATACGTTATACGTAATACGGTATACGTTATGCGTTATACGCTATACGTTATACGTTATACATTATACGTTATACGTTATACGTTATACGTTATACGTTATCGGTCATACCTTATACGTGATACGTCATACGTTATACGTTATACGTTATACGTCATACCGTATACGTTATACGTTACACGTTATACGTTATACGTTATACGCTATACGTTATACGTTATACGTTATTCGTTATACGTTATACGTTATACGTTATACGTTATACGTTATACGTTATACGTTATACGTTATACGTTATACGTTATACGTTATACGTTATACGTTATACGTTATACGTTATACGTTATACGTTATACGTTATACGTTATACGTTATACGTTATACGTTATACGTTATACGTTATACGTTATACGTTATACGTTATACGTTATACGTTATACGTTATACGTTATACGTTATACGTTATACGTTATACGTTATACGTTATACGTTATACGTTATACGTTATACGTTATACGTTATACGTTATACGTTATACGTTATACGTTATACGTTATACGTTATACGTTATACGTTATACGTTATACGTTATACGTTATACGTTATACGTTATACGTTATACGTTATACGTTATACGTTATACGTTATACGTTATACCGTATACGTTATACGTTACACGATATACGTTACACGTTATACGTTATACGTTATACGTTAAAAGTCACACGTTATACGTTATACATTATACGTTATACGTTATACGTTATACGTTATACGTGATACGTTATACGTTATACGTTATACGTTATACGTGATACGTTATACGTTATACGTTATACGTTATACGTTATACGTTATACGCTATACGTTATACGTTATACGTTATACGTTATACGTTATACGTTATACGTTTTACGTTATACGTTATACGTTATACGTTATACGTTATACGTTATACGATATACGTTATACGTTATACGTTATACGTTATACGGTATACGTTATGCGTTATACGCTATACGTTATGCGTTATAGAATATACGTCATGCGTTATAGGATATACGTTATACGTTATACGTTATACGTTATACGTTATACGTTATACGTTATACGTTATACGTTATACGTTATACGTTATACGTTATACGTTATACGTTATACGTTATACGTTATACATTATACGTTATACGTTATACGTTATACGTTATACGTGATACGTTATACGTTTTACGTTAACGTTATACGTTATACGTTATACGTTATACGTTATACGCTATACGTTATACGTTATACGTTATAAGTTATACGTTATACGTTATACGTTATACGTTATACGTTATACGTTATACGTTATACGTTATACGTTATACGTTATACGTTATACGTTATACGTTATACGTTATACGTTATAGGTTATACCTTATACATTATACGTCACACGTTATACATTATACGTAATACGGTATACGTTATGCGTTATACGCTATACGTTATACGTTATGCGCTATACGTAATACGTAATACGTTATAGGTTATACGTTATACGTTATACGTTATACTTTATACGTTATACGTTATACGTTATACGTTATACGTTATACGTTATACGTTATAGGTCATACCTTATACGTGATACGTCATACGATATACGTTATACGTTATACGTTATACGTTATACGTTGTACGTTATACGTTATACGTTATACGTTTTACGTTATACGTTATACGTTATACGTTATACGTTATACGTTATACGTTATACGTTATACGTTATACGTTGTACGTTATACGTTATACGCTCTACGTTATACGTTATACGTTATACGTTATACGTTATACGTTATACGTTATACGTTATACGTTATACGTTATACGTTATACGTTATACGTTATACGTTATACGTTATACGTTATACGTTATACGTTATACGTTATACGTTATACGTTATACGTTATACGTTATACGTTATACGTTATACGTTATAGGTTATACGTTATACGTTATACGTTATACGTTATACGTTATACGTTATACGTTATACGTTATACGTTATACGTTATACGTTATACGTTATACGTTATACGTTATACGTTATACGTTATACGTTATACGTTATACGTTATACGTTATACGTTATACGTTATACGTTATACGTTATACGTTATACGTTATACGTTATACGTTATACGTTATACGTTATACGTTATACGTTATACGTTATACGTTATACGTTACACGTTATACGTCATACGTTATACGTTATACGTTATACGTTATAGGTCATACCTTATACGTGATACGTTATACGTTATACGTTATACGTTATACGTTATACGTTATACGTTATGCGTTATACGTTATACGTTATACGTTATACGTTATACGTTATACGTTATACGTTATACGTTATAAGTCACACGTTATACGTTATACATTATACGTTATACGTTATACGTTATACGTTATACGTGATACGTTGTACGTTATACGTTATACGTTATACGTTATACGTTATACGTTATACGTTATACGTTATACGTTATACGTTATACGTTATACGTTATACGTTATACGTTATACGTTATACGTTATACGTTATACGTTATACGTTATACGTTGTACGTTATACGTTATACGTTGTACGTTATACGTTATACGTTATACGTTATACGTTATACGTTATACGTTGTACGTTATACGTTATACGTTGTACGTTATACGTTATACGTTATACGTTATACGTTATACGTTATACGTTATACGTTATACGTTATACGTTATACGTTATAGGTTATACGTTATACGTTATACGTTATACGTTATACGTTATACGTTATACGTTATAGGTTATACGTTATACGTTATACGTTATACGTTATACGTTATACGTTATACGTTATACGTTATACGTTATACGTTATACGTTATACGTTATACGTTATACGTTATACGTTATACGTTATACGTTATACGTTATACGTTATACGTTATACGTTATACGTTATACGTTATACGTTATACGTTATACGTTATACGTTACACGTTATACGTCATACGTTATACGTTATACGTTATACGTTATAGGTCATACCTTATACGTGATACGTTATACGTTATACGTTATACGTTATACGTTATACGTTATACGTTATGCGTTATACGTTATACGTTATACGTTATACGTTATACGTTATACGTTATACGTTATACGTTATAAGTCACACGTTATACGTTATACATTATACGTTATACGTTATACGTTATACGTTATACGTGATACGTTGTACGTTATACGTTATACGTTATACGTTATACGTTATACGTTATACGTTATACGCTATACGTTATACGTTTATACGTTATACGTTTTACGTTATACGTTATACGTTATACGTTATACGTTATACGTTATACGTTATACGTTATACGTTATACGTTATACGTTATACGTTATACGTTATACGTTATACGTTATACGTTATACGTTATACGTTATACGTTATACGTTATACGTTATACGTTATACGTTATACGTTATACGTTATACGTTATACGTTATACGTTATACGTTATACGTTATACGTTATACGTTATACGTTATACGTTATACGTTATACGTTATACGTTATACGTTATACGTTATACGTTATACGTTATACGTTATACGTTATTCGTTATACGTTATACGTAATACGGTATACGTTATGCGTTATACGCTATACGTTATACGTTATACATTATACGTTATACGTTATACGTTATACGTTATACGTTATCGGTCATACCTTATACGTGATACGTCATACGTTATACGTTATACGTTATACGTCATACCGTATACGTTATACGTTACACGTTATACGTTATACGTTATACGCTATACGTTATACGTTAGTCGTTATACGTTATACGTTATACGTTATACGTTATTCGTTATACGTTATACGTTATACGTTATACGTTATACGTTATACGTTATACGTTATACGTTATACGTTATACGTTATACGTTATACGTTATACGTTATACGTTATACGTTATACGTTATACGTTATACGTTATACGTTATACGTTATACGTTATACGTTATACGTTATACGTTATACGTTATACGTTATACGTTATACGTTATACGTTATACGTTATACGTTATACGTTATACGTTATACGTTATACGTTATACGTTATACGTTATACGTTATACGTTATACGTTATACGTTATACGTTATACGTTATACGTTATACGTTATACGTTATACGTTATACGTTATACGTTATACGTTATACGTTATACGTTATACCGTATACGTTATACGTTACACGATATACGTTACACGTTATACGTTATACGTTATACGTTATACGTTATACGTTATACGTTATACGGTATACGTTATGCGTTATACGCTATACGTTATGCGTTATAGAATATACGTCATGCGTTATAGGATATACGTTATACGTTATACGTTATACGTTATACGTTATACGTTATACGTTATACGTTATACGTTATACGTTATACGTTATACGTTATACGTTATACGTTATACGTTATACATTATACGTTATACGTTATACGTTATACGTTATACGTGATACGTTATACGTTTTACGTTAACGTTATACGTTATACGTTATACGTTATACGTTATACGCTATACGTTATACGTTATACGTTATAAGTTATACGTTATACGTTATACGTTATACGTTATACGTTATACGTTATACGTTATACGTTATACGTTATACGTTATACGTTATACGTTATACGTTATACGTTATAGGTTATACCTTATACATTATACGTCACACGTTATACATTATACGTAATACGGTATACGTTATGCGTTATACGCTATACGTTATACGTTATGCGCTATACGTAATACGTAATACGTTATAGGTTATACGTTATACGTTATACGTTATACTTTATACGTTATACGTTATACGTTATACGTTATACGTTATACGTTATACGTTATAGGTCATACCTTATACGTGATACGTCATACGATATACGTTATACGGTATACGTTATACGTTATACTTTATACGTTATACGTTATACGTTATACGTTATACGCTATACGTTATACGTTATACGTTATAAGTTATACGTTATACGTTATACGTTATACGTTATACGTTATACGTTATACGTTTTACGTTATACGTTATACGTTATACGTTATACGTTATACGTTATACGTTATACGTTATACGTTATACGTTATACGTTATACGTTATACGTTGTACGTTATACGTTATACGTTATACGTTATACGTTATACGTTATACGTTATACGTTATACGTTATACGTTATACGTTATACGTTATTCGTTATACTTTATACGTTATACGTTACACGTTATAAGTCACAAGTTATACGTTATATATTATACGTTATACGTTATACGTTATACGTTATACGTGATACGTTATACGTTATACGTTATACGTTATACGTTATACGTTATACGTTATACGTTATACGTTATACGTTATACGCTATACGTTATACGTTATACGTTATATGTTAAACGTTATACGTTGTACGTTATACGTTATACGTTATACGTTTTACGTTATACGTTATACGTTATACGTTATACGTTATACGTTATACGTTATACGTTATACGTTATACGTTATACGTTATACGTTATACGTTGTACGTTATACGTTATACGCTCTACGTTATACGTTATACGTTATACGTTATACGTTATACGTTATACGTTATACGTTATACGTTATACGTTATACGTTATACGTTATACGTTATACGTTATACGTTATACGTTATACGTTATACGTTATACGTTATACGTTATACGTTATACGTTATACGTTATACGTTATACGTTATACGTTATACGTTATACGTTATACGTTATACGTTATACGTTATAGGTTATACGTTATACGTTATACGTTATACGTTATACGTTATACGTTATACGTTATACGTTATACGTTATACGTTATACGTTATACGTTATACGTTATACGTTATACGTTATACGTTATACGTTATACGTTATACGTTATACGTTATACGTTATACGTTATACGTTATACGTTATACGTTATACGTTATACGTTATACGTTATACGTTATACGTTATACGTTACACGTTATACGTCATACGTTATACGTTATACGTTATACGTTATAGGTCATACCTTATACGTGATACGTTATACGTTATACGTTATACGTTATACGTTATACGTTATGCGTTATACGTTATACGTTATACGTTATACGTTATACGTTATACGTTATACGTTATACGTTATAAGTCACACGTTATACGTTATACATTATACGTTATACGTTATACGTTATACGTTATACGTGATACGTTGTACGTTATACGTTATACGTTATACGTTATACGTTATACGTTATACGTTATACGCTATACGTTATACGTTATACGTTATACGTTTTACGTTATACGTTATACGTTATACGTTATACGTTATACGTTATACGTTATACGTTATACGTTATACGTTATACGTTATACGTTATACGTTATACGTTATACGTTATACGTTATACGTTATACGTTATACGTTATACGTTATACGTTATACGTTATACGTTATACGTTATACGTTATACGTTATACGTTATACGTTATACGTTATACGTTATACGTTATACGTTATACGTTATACGTTATACGTTATACGTTATACGTTATACGTTATACGTTATACGTTATACGTTATACGTTATACGTTATACGTTATACGTTATACGTTATACGTTATACGTTATACGTTATACGTTATACGTTATACGATATTCGTTATACGTTATACGTAATACGGTATACGTTATGCGTTATACGCTATACGTTATACGTTATACATTATACGTTATACGTTATACGTTATACGTTATACGTTATCGGTCATACCTTATACGTGATACGTCATACGTTATACGTTATACGTTATACGTCATACCGTATACGTTATACGTTACACGTTATACGTTATACGTTATACGCTATACGTTATACGTTATACGTTATTCGTTATACGTTATACGTTATACGTTATACGTTATACGTTATACGTTATACGTTATACGTTATACGTTATACGTTATACGTTATACGTTATACGTTATACGTTATACGTTATACGTTATACGTTATACGTTATACGTTATACGTTATACGTTATACGTTATACGTTATACGTTATACGTTATACGTTATACGTTATACGTTATACGTTATACGTTATACGTTATACGTTATACGTTATACGTTATACGTTATACGTTATACGTTATACGTTATACGTTATACGTTATACGTTATACGTTATACGTTATACGTTATACGTTATACGTTATACGTTATACGTTATACGTTATACGTTATACGTTATACGTTATACGTTATACCGTATACGTTATACGTTACACGATATACGTTACACGTTATACGTTATACGTTATACGTTATACGTTATACGTTATACGTTATACGTTATACGTTATACGTTATACGTTATACGTTATACGTTATACGTTATACGTTATACGTTATACGTTATACGTTATACGTTATACGTTATACGTTATACCGTATACGTTATACGTTACACGATATACGTTACACGTTTATACGTTATACGTTATACGTTATACGTTATACGTTATACGTTATACGTTATACGTTATACGTTATACGTTATACGTTATACGTTATACGTTATACGTTATACGTTATACGTTATACGTTATACGTTATACGTTATACGTTATACGTTATACGTTATACGTTATACGTTATACGTTATACGTTATACGTTATACGTTATACGTTATACGTTATACGTTATACGTTATACGTTATACGTTATACGTTATACGTTATACGTTATACCGTATACGTTATACGTTACACGATATACGTTATACGTTATACGCTATACGTTATACGTTAGTCGTTATACGTTATACGTTATACGTTATACGTTATACGTTATACGTTATACGTTATACATTATACGTTATACGTTATACGTTATACGTTATACGTTATCGGTCATACCTTATACGTGATACGTCATACGTTATACGTTATACGTTATACGTTATACCGTATACGTTATACGTTACACGTTATACGTTATACGTTATACGCTATACGTTATACGTTAGTCGTTATACGTTATACGTTATACGTTATGCGTTATTCGTTATACGTTATACGTTATACGTTATACGTTATACGTTATACGTTATACGTTATACGTTATACGTTATACGTTATACGTTATACGTTTTACGTTATACGTTATACGTTATACGTTATACGTTATACGTTATACGTTATACGTTATACGTTATACGTTATACGTTATACGTTGTACGTTATACGTTATACGTTATACGTTATACGTTATACGTTATACGTTATACGTTATACGTTATACGTTATACGTTATACGTTATTCGTTATACGTTATACGTTATACGTTATACGTTACAAGTCACAATTTATACGTTATATATTATACGTTATACGTTATGCGTTATACGTTATACGTGATACGTTATACGTTATACGTTATACGTTATACGTTATACGTTATACGTTATACGTTATACGTTATACGTTATACGTTATACGCTATACGTTATACGTTATACGTTATATGTTAAACGTTATACGTTGTACGTTATACGTTATACGTTATACGTTTTACGTTATACGTTATACGTTATACGTTATACGTTATACGTTATACGTTATACGTTATACGTTATACGTTATACGTTGTACGTTATACGTTATACGCTCTACGTTATACGTTATACGTTATACGTTATACGTTATACGTTATACGTTATACGTTATACGTTATACGTTATACGTTATACGTTATACGTTATACGTTATACGTTATACGTTATACGTTATACGTTATACGTTATACGTTATACGTTATACGTTATACGTTATACGTTATACGTTATACGTTATACGTTATACGTTATACGTTATACGTTATACGTTATACGTTATACGTTATACGTTATACGTTATACGTTATACGTTATACGTTATACGTTATACGTTATACGTTATACGTTATACGTTATACGTTATACGTTATACGTTATACGTTATACGTTATACGTTATACGTTATACGTTATACGTTATACGTTATACGTTATACGTTATACGTTATACGTTATACGTTATACGTTATACGTTATACGTTATACGTTATACGTTATACGTTATACGTTATACGTTACACGTTATACGTCATACGTTATACGTTATACGTTATACGTTATACGTTATAGGTCATACCTTATACGTGATACGTTATACGTTATACGTTATACGTTATACGTTATACGTTATGCGTTATACGTTATACGTTATACGTTATACGTTATACGTTATACGTTATACGTTATACGTTATACGTTATAAGTCACACGTTATACGTTATACATTATACGTGATACGTTATACGTTATACGTTATACGTGATACGTTATACGTTATACGTTATACGTTATACGTGATACGTTATACGTTATACGTTATACGTTATACGTTATACGTTATACGCTATACGTTATACGTTATACGTTATACGTTATACGTTATACGTTATACGTTTTACGTTATACGTTATACGTTATACGTTATACGTTATACGTTATACGATATACGTTATACGTTATACGTTATACGTTATACGTTATACGTTATACGTTATACGTTATACGTTATACGTTATACGTTATACGTTATACGTTATACGTTATACGTTATACGTTATACGTTATACGTTATACGTTATACGTTGTACGTTATACGTTATACGTTGTACGTTATACGTTATACGTTATACGTTATACGTTATACGTTATACGTTGTACGTTATACGTTATACGTTGTACGTTATACGTTATACGTTATACGTTATACGTTATACGTTATACGTTATACGTTATACGTTATACGTTATAGGTTATACGTTATACGTTATACGTTATACGTTATACGTTATACGTTATACGTTATACGTTATACGTTATACGTTATACGTTATACGTTATACGTTATACGTTATACGTTATACGTTATACGTTATACGTTATACGTTATACGTTATACGTTATACGTTATACGTTATACGTTATACGTTATACGTTATACGTTATACGTTATACGTTATACGTTATACGTTATACGTTATACGTTATACGTTATACGTTACACGTTATACGTCATACGTTATACGTTATACGTTATACGTTATAGGTCATACCTTATACGTGATACGTTATACGTTATACGTTATACGTTATACGTTATACGTTATACGATATGCGTTATACGTTATACGTTATACGTTATACGTTATACGTTATACGTTATACGTTATACGTTATACGTTATAAGTCACACGTTATACGTTATACATTATACGTTATACGTTATACGTTATACGTTATACGTGATACGTTGTACGTTATACGTTATACGTTATACGTTATACGTTATACGTTATACGTTATACGCTATACGTTATACGTTATACGTTATACGTTTTACGTTATACGTTATACGTTATACGTTATACGTTATACGTTATACGTTATACGTTATACGTTATACGTTATACGTTATACGTTATACGTTATACGTTATACGTTATACGTTATACGTTATACGTTATACGTTATACGTTATACGTTATACGTTATACGTTATACGTTATACGTTATACGTTATACGTTATACGTTATACGTTATACGTTATACGTTATACGTTATACGTTATACGTTATACGTTATACGTTATACGTTATACGTTATACGTTATACGTTATACGTTATACGTTATTCGTTATACGTTATACGTAATACGGTATACGTTATGCGTTATACGCTATACGTTATACGTTATACATTATACGTTATACGTTATACGTTATACGTTATACGTTATCGGTCATACCTTATACGTGATACGTCATACGTTATACGTTATACGTTATACGTCATACCGTATACGTTATACGTTACACGTTATACGTTATACGTTATACGCTATACGTTATACGTTAGTCGTTATACGTTATACGTTATACGTTATACGTTATTCGTTATACGTTATACGTTATACGTTATACGTTATACGTTATACGTTATACGTTATACGTTATACGTTATACGTTATACGTTATACGTTATACGTTATACGTTATACGTTATACGTTATACGTTATACGTTATACGTTATACGTTATACGTTATACGTTATACGTTATACGTTATACGTTATACGTTATACGTTATACGTTATACGTTATACGTTATACGTTATACGTTATACGTTATACGTTATACGTTATACGTTATACGTTATACGTTATACGTTATACGTTATACGTTATACGTTATACGTTATACGTTATACGTTATACGTTATACGTTATACGTTATACGTTATACGTTATACGTTATACGTTATACGTTATACGTTATACCGTATACGTTATACGTTACACGATATACGTTACACGTTATACGTTATACGTTATACGTTATACGTTATACGTTATACGTTATACGTTATACGTTATACGTTATACGTTATACGTTATACGTTATACGTTATACGTTATACGTTATACGTTATACGTTATACGTTATACGTTATACGTTATACCGTATACGTTATACGTTACACGATATACGTTACACGTTATACGTTATACGTTATACGTTTATACGTTATACGTTATACGTTATACGTTATACGTTATACGTTATACGTTATACGTTATACGTTATACGTTATACGTTATACGTTATACGTTATACGTTATACGTTATACGTTATACGTTATACGTTATACGTTATACGTTATACGTTATACGTTATACGTTATACGTTATACGTTATACGTTATACGTTATACGTTATACGTTATACGTTATACCGTATACGTTATACGTTACACGATATACGTTATACGTTATACGCTATACGTTATACGTTAGTCGTTATACGTTATACGTTATACGTTATACGTTATACGTTATACGTTATACGTTATACATTATACGTTATACGTTATACGTTATACGTTATACGTTATCGGTCATACCTTATACGTGATACGTCATACGTTATACGTTATACGTTATACGTTATACCGTATACGTTATACGTTACACGTTATACGTTATACGTTATACGCTATACGTTATACGTTAGTCGTTATACGTTATACGTTATACGTTATACGTTATTCGTTATACGTTATACGTTATACGTTATACGTTATACGTTATACGTTATACGTTTATACGTTATACGTTATACGTTATACGTTATACGTTATACGTTATACGTTATACGTTATACGTTATACGTTATACGTTATACGTTATACGTTATACGTTATACGTTATACGTTATACGTTATACGTTATACGTTATACGTTATACGTTATACGTTATACGTTATACGTTATACGTTATACGTTATACGTTATACGTTATACGTTATACGTTATACGTTATACGTTATACGTTATACGTTATACGTTATACGTATACGTTATACGTTATACGTTATACGTTATAGGTTATACGTTATACGTTATACGTTATACGTTATACGTTATACGTTATACGTTATACCGTATACGTTATACGTTACACGATATACGTGTATACGTTATACGCTATACGTTATACGTTAGTCGTTATACGTTATACGTTATACGTTATACGTTATACGTTATACGTTATACGTTATACGTTATACGTTATACGTTATACGTTATACGTTATACGTTATACGTTATACGTTATACGTTATTCGTTATACGTTATACGTTATACGTTATACGTTATACGTTATACGTTATACGTTATACGTTATACGTTATACGTTATACGTTATACGTTATACGTTATACGTTATACGTTATACGTTATACGTTATACGTTATACGTTATACGTTATACGTTATACGTTATACGTTATACGTTATGCGTTATACGTTATGCGTTATACGTTATGCGTTATACGTTATACGTTATACGTTATACGTTATACGTTATACGTTATACGTTATACGTTATACGTTATACGTTATACGTTATACGTTATACGTTACTCGTTACACGTTGTACGTCATACGTTATACGTTATACGTTATACGTTATAGGTCATACCTTATACGTGATACGTTATACGTTATACGTTATACGTTATACGTTATACGTTATGCGTTATACGTTATACGTTATACGTTATACGTTATACGTTATACGTTATACGTTATACGTTATACGTTATACGTTATAAGTCACACGTTATACGTTATACGTTATACGTTATACGTTATACGTTATACGTTATACGTGATACGTTATACGTTATACGTTATACGTTATACGTTATACGTTATACGTGATACGTTATACGTTATACGTTATACGTTATACGTTATACGTTATACGTTATACGTTATACGCTATGCGTTATACGTTATACGTTATACGTTATGCGTTATACGTTATACGTTATACGTTATTCGTTATATGTTATACGTTATACGTTATACGTTATAAGTCACAAGTTATACGTTATACATTATACGTTATACGTTATACGTTATACGTTATACGTGATACGTTATACGTTATACGTTATACGTTATACGTTATACGTTATACGTTATACGTTATACGCTATGCGTTATACGTTATACGTTATAAGTTATACGTTATACGTTATACGTTATACGTTATACGTTATACGTTATACGTTATCGGTCATACCTTATACGTGATACGTCATACGTTATACGTTATACGTTATACGTTATACGTTATACGTTATACGTTATAAGTTATACGTTATACGTTGTACGTTATACGTTATACGTTATACGTTATACGTTATACGTTATACGTTATACGTTATACGTTATACGTTATACGTTATACGTTATACGTTATACGTTATACGTTATACGTTATACGTTATACGTTATACGTTATACGTTATACGTTATACGTTATACGTTATACGTTATACGTTATACGTTATCGGTCATACCTTATACGTGATACGTCATACGTTATACGTTATACGTTATACGTTATACCGTAGACGTTATACGTTACACGTTATACGTTATACGTCATACGTTATACGTTATACGTTATACGTTATACCGTATACGTTATACGTTACACGTTATACGTTATACGTTATACGCTATACGTTATACGTTAGTCGTTATACGTTATACGTTATACGTTATACGTTATTCGTTATACGTTATACGTTATACGTTATACGTTATACGTTATACGTTATACGTTATACGTTATACGTTATACGTTATACGTTATACGTTATACGTTATACGTTATACGTTATACGTTATACGTTATACGTTATACGTTATACGTTATACGTTATACGTTATACGTTATACGTTATACGTTATACGTTATACGTTACACGTTATACGTCATACGTTATACGTTATAGGTCATACCTTATACGTGATACGTTATACGTTATTCGTTATACGTTATACGTTATACGTTATGCGTTGTACGTTATACGTTATACGTTATACGTTATACGTTATACGTTATACGTTATACGTTATAAGTCACACGTTATACGTTATACATTATACGTTATACGTTATACGTTATACGTTATACGTGATACGTTATACGTTATACGTTATACGTTATACGTTATACGTTATACGTTATACGTTATACGTTATACGTTATACGTTATACGTTATACGTTATACGTTATACGTTATACGTTATACGTTATACGTTATACATTATACGTTATACGTTATACGTTATACGTTATACGTGATACGTTATACGTTATACGTTAACGTTATACGTTATACGTTATACGTTATACGTTATACGCTATACGTTATACGTTATACGTTATAAATTATACGTTATACGTTATACGTTATACGTTATACGTTATACGTTATACGTTATACGTTATACGTTATACGTTATACGTTATACGTTATAGGTTATACCTTATACATTATACGTCACACGTTATACATTATACGTAATACGGTATACGTTATGCGTTATACGCTATACGTTATACGTTATGCGCTATACGTAATACGTAATACGTTATAGGTTATACGTTATACGTTATACGTTATACTTTATACGTTATACGTTATACGTTATACGTTATACGTTATACGTTATACGTTATAGGTCATACCTTATACGTGATACGTCATACGATATACGTTATACGGTATACGTTATACGTTATACTTTATACGTTATACGTTATACGCTATACGTTATACGTTATACGTTATAAGTTATACGTTATACGTTATACGTTATACGTTATACGTTATACGTTATACGTTTTACGTTATACGTTATACGTTATACGTTATACGTTACACGTTATACGTCATACGTTATACGTTATACGTTATACGTTATAGGTCATACCTTATACGTGATACGTTATACGTTATACGTTATACGTTATACGTTATACGTTATACGTTATGCGTTATACGTTATACGTTATACGTTATACGTTATACGTTATACGTTATACGTTATACGTTATAAGTCACACGTTATACGTTATACATTATACGTTATACGTTATACGTTATACGTTATACGTGATACGTTGTACGTTATACGTTATACGTTATACGTTATACGTTATACGTTATACGTTATACGCTATACGTTATACGTTATACGTTATACGTTTTACGTTATACGTTATACGTTATACGTTATACGTTATACGTTATACGTTATACGTTATACGTTATACGTTATACGTTATACGTTATACGTTATACGTTATACGTTATACGTTATACGTTATACGTTATACGTTATACGTTATACGTTATACGTTATACGTTATACGTTATACGTTATACGTTATACGTTATACGTTATACGTTATACGTTATACGTTATACGTTATACGTTATACGTTATACGTTATACGTTATACGTTATACGTTATACGTTATACGTTATACGTTATACGTTATACGTTATACGTTATACGTTATTCGTTATACGTTATACGTAATACGGTATACGTTATGCGTTATACGCTATACGTTATACGTTATACATTATACGTTATACGTTATACGTTATACGTTATACGTTATCGGTCATACCTTATACGTGATACGTCATACGTTATACGTTATACGTTATACGTCATACCGTATACGTTATACGTTACACGTTATACGTTATACGTTATACGCTATACGTTATACGTTAGTCGTTATACGTTATACGTTATACGTTATACGTTATTCGTTATACGTTATACGTTATACGTTATACGTTATACGTTATACGTTATACGTTATACGTTATACGTTATACGTTATACGTTATACGTTATACGTTATACGTTATACGTTATACGTTATACGTTATACGTTATACGTTATACGTTATACGTTATACGTTATACGTTATACGTTATACGTTATACGTTATACGTTATACGTTATACGTTATACGTTATACGTTATACGTTATACGTTATACGTTATACGTTATACGTTATACGTTATACGTTATACGTTATACGTTATACGTTATACGTTATACGTTATACGTTATACGTTATACGTTATACGTTATACGTTATACGTTATACCGTATACGTTATACGTTACACGATATACGTTACACGTTATACGTTATACGTTATACGTTATACGTTATACGTTATACGTTATACGTTATACGTTATACGTTATACGTTATACGTTATACGTTATACGTTATACGTTATACGTTATACGTTATACGTTATACGTTATACGTTATACGTCATACCGTATACGTTATACGTTACACGATATACGTTACACGTTATACGTTATACGTTATACGTTATACGTTATACGTTATACGTTATACGTTATACGTTATACGTTATACGTTATACGTTATACGTTATACGTTATACGTTATACGTTATACGTTATACGTTATACGTTATACGTTATACGTTATACGTTATACGTTATACGTTATACGTTATACGTTATACGTTATACGTTATACGTTATACGTTATACGTTATACGTTATACGTTATACGTTATACGTTATACGTTATACGTTATACGTTATACGTTATACGTTATACCGTATACGTTATACGTTACACGATATACGTTATACGTTATACGCTATACGTTATACGTTAGTCGTTATACGTTATACGTTATACGTTATACGTTATACGTTATACGTTATACGTTATACATTATACGTTATACGTTATACGTTATACGTTATACGTTATCGGTCATACCTTATACGTGATACGTCATACGTTATACGTTATACGTTATACGTTATACCGTATACGTTATACGTTACACGTTATACGTTATACGTTATACGCTATACGTTATACGTTAGTCGTTATACGTTATACGTTATACGTTATACGTTATTCGTTATACGTTATACGTTATACGTTATACGTTATACGTTATACGTTATACGTTATACGTTATACGTTATACGTTATACGTTATACGTTATACGTTATACGTTATACGTTATACGTTATACGTTATACGTTATACGTTATACGTTATACGTTATACGTTATACGTTATACGTTATACGTTATACGTTATACGTTATACGTTATACGTTATACGTTATACGTTATACGTTATACGTTATACGTTATACGTTATACGTTATACGTTATACGTTATACGTTATAGGTTATACGTTATACGTTATACGTTATACGTTATACGTTATACGTTATACGTTATACCGTATACGTTATACGTTACACGATATACGTTATACGTTATACGCTATACGTTATACGTTAGTCGTTATACGTTATACGTTATACGTTATACGTTATTCGTTATACGTTATACGTTATACGTTATACGTTATACGTTATACGTTATACGTTATACGTTATACGTTATACGTTATACGTTATACGTTATACGTTATACGTTATACGTTATACGTTATACGTTATACGTTATACGTTATACGTTATACGTTATACGTTATACGTTATACGTTATACGTTATACGTTATACGTTATGCGTTATACGTTATGCGTTATACGTTATGCGTTATACGTTATACGTTATACGTTATACGTTATACGTTATACGTTATACGTTATACGTTATACGTTATACGTTATACGTTATACGTTATACGTTATACGTTACTCGTTACACGTTGTACGTCATACGTTATACGTTATACGTTATACGTTATAGGTCATACCTTATACGTGATACGTTATACGTTATACGTTATACGTTATACGTTATACGTTATGCGTTATACGTTATACGTTATACGTTATACGTTATACGTTATACGTTATACGTTATACGTTATACGTTATAAGTCACACGTTATACGTTATACGTTATACGTTATACGTTATACGTTATACGTTATACGTGATACGTTATACGTTATACGTTATACGTTATACGTTATACGTTATACGTGATACGTTATACGTTATACGTTATACGTTATACGTTATACGTTATACGTTATACGTTATACGCTATGCGTTATACGTTATACGTTATACGTTATGCGTTATACGTTATACGTTATACGTTATTCGTTATATGTTATACGTTATACGTTATACGTTATAAGTCACAAGTTATACGTTATACATTATACGTTATACGTTATACGTTATACGTTATACGTGATACGTTATACGTTATACGTTATACGTTATACGTTATACGTTATACGTTATACGTTATACGCTATGCGTTATACGTTATACGTTATAAGTTATACGTTATACGTTATACGTTATACGTTATACGTTATACGTTATACGTTATCGGTCATACCTTATACGTGATACGTCATACGTTATACGTTATACGTTATACGTTATACGTTATACGTTATACGTTATACGTTATACGTTGTACGTTATACGTTATACGTTATACGTTATACGTTATACGTTATACGTTATACGTTATACGTTATACGTTATACGTTATACGTTATACGTTATACGTTATACGTTTTACGTTATACGTTATACGTTATACGTTATACGTTATACGTTATACGTTATACGTTATCGGTCATACCTTATACGTGATACGTCATACGTTATACGTTATACGTTATACGTTATACCGTAGACTTTATACGTTACACGTTATACGTTATACGTCATACGTTATACGTTATACGTTATACGTTATACCGTATACGTTATACGTTACACGTTATACGTTATACGTTATACGCTATACGTTATACGTTAGTCGTTATACGTTATACGTTATACGTTATACGTTATTCGTTATACGTTATACGTTATACGTTATACGTTATACGTTATACGTTATACGTTATACGTTATACGTTATACGTTATACGTTATACGTTATACGTTATACGTTATACGTTATACGTTATACGTTATACGTTATACGTTATACGTTATACGTTATACGTTATACGTTATACGTTATACGTTATACGTTACACGTTATACGTCATACGTTATACGTTATAGGTCATACCTTATACGTGATACGTTATACGTTATTCGTTATACGTTATACGTTATACGTTATGCGTTGTACGTTATACGTTATACGTTATACGTTATACGTTATACGTTATACGTTATACGTTATAAGTCACACGTTATACGTTATACATTATACGTTATACGTTATACGTTATACGTTATACGTGATACGTTATACGTTATACGTTATACGTTATACGTTATACGTTATACGTTATACGTTATACGTTATACGTTATACGTTATACGTTATACGTTATACGTTATACGTTATACGTTATACGTTATACGTTATACGTTATACATTATACGTTATACGTTATACGTTATACGTTATACGTGATACGTTATACGTTATACGTTAACGTTATACGTTATACGTTATACGTTATACGTTATACGCTATACGTTATACGTTATACGTTATAAATTATACGTTATACGTTATACGTTATACGTTATACGTTATACGTTATACGTTATACGTTATACGTTATACGTTATACGTTATACGTTATAGGTTATACCTTATACATTATACGTCACACGTTATACATTATACGTAATACGGTATACGTTATGCGTTATACGCTATACGTTATACGTTATGCGCTATACGTAATACGTAATACGTTATAGGTTATACGTTATACGTTATACGTTATACTTTATACGTTATACGTTATACGTTATACGTTATACGTTATACGTTATACGTTATAGGTCATACCTTATACGTGATACGTCATACGATATACGTTATACGGTATACGTTATACGTTATACTTTATACGTTATACGTTATACGCTATACGTTATACGTTATACGTTATAAGTTATACGTTATACGTTATACGTTATACGTTATACGTTATACGTTATACGTTTTACGTTATACGTTATACGTTATACGTTATACGTTATACGTTATACGTTATACGTTATACGTTATACGTTATACGTTATACGTTATACGTTATACGTTATACGTTATACGTTATACGTTATACGTTATACGTTATACGTTATCGGTCATACCTTATACGTGATACGTCATACGTTATACGTTATACGTTATACGTTATACGTTATGCGTTATACGTTATACGTTATACGTTATACGTTATACGTTATACGTTATACGTGATACGTTATACGTTATACGTTATACGTTATACGTTATACGTTATACGTTATACGTTATACGTTATACGTTATACGTTATACGTTATACGTTATACGTTATACGTTATACGTTATACGTTATACGTTATACGTTATACGTTATACGTTTTACGTTATACGTTATACGTTATACGTTATACGTTATACGTTATACGTGATACGTTATACGTTATACGTTAACGTTATACGTTATACGTTATACGTTATACGTTATACGCTATACGTTATACGTTATACGTTATAAGTTATACGTTATACGTTATACGTTATACGTTATACGTTATACGTTATACGTTATACGTTATACGTTATACGTTATACGTTATACGTTATACGTTATACGTTATACGTTATAGGTTATACCTTATACATTATACGTCACACGTTATACATTATACGTAATACGGTATACGTTATGCGTTATACGCTATACGTTATACGTTATGCGCTATACGTAATACGTAATACGTTATAGGTTATACGTTATACGTTATACGTTATACTTTATACGTTATACGTTATACGTTATACGTTATACGTTATACGTTATACGTTATAGGTCATACCTTATACGTGATACGTTATACGTTATACGTTATACGTTATACGTTATACGTTATGCGTTATACGTTATACGTTATACGTTATTCGTTATATGTTATACGTTATACGTTATACGTTATAAGTCACAAGTTATACGTTATACATTATACGTTATACGTTATACGTTATACGTTATACGTGATACGTTATACGTTATACGTTATACGTTATACGTTATACGTTATACGTTATACGTTATACGCTATGCGTTATACGTTATACGTTATAAGTTATACGTTATACGTTATACGTTATACGTTATACGTTATACGTTATACGTTATCGGTCATACCTTATACGTGATACGTCATACGTTATACGTTATACGTTATACGTTATACGTTATACGTTATACGTTATACGTTATACGTTGTACGTTATACGTTATACGTTATACGTTATACGTTATACGTTATACGTTATACGTTATACGTTATACGTTATACGTTATACGTTATACGTTATACGTTATACGTTATACGTTATCGGTCATACCTTATACGTGATACGTCATACGTTATACGTTATACGTTATACGTTATACCGTAGACGTTATACGTTACACGTTATACGTTATACGTCATACGTTATACGTTATACGTTATACGTTATACCGTATACGTTATACGTTACACGTTATACGTTATACGTTATACGCTATACGTTATACGTTAGTCGTTATACGTTATACGTTATACGTTATACGTTATTCGTTATACGTTATACGTTATACGTTATACGTTATACGTTATACGTTATACGTTATACGTTATACGTTATACGTTATACGTTATACGTTATACGTTATACGTTATACGTCATACGTTATACGTTATACGTTATACGTTATACGTTATACGTTATACGTTATACGTTATACGTTATACGTTATACGTCATACGTTATACGTTATACGTTATACGTTATACGTTATACGTTATACGTTATACGTTATACGTTATACGTTATACGTTATACGTTATACGTTATACGTAATACGTTATACGTTATACGTTATACGTTATACGATATACGATATACGTCATACGTTATAGGTCATACATTATACGTGATACGTCATACGTTATACGTTATACGTTAAACGTTATACGTTATACGTTATACGTTATACGTTATACGTTATACGTTATACGTTATACGTTATACGTTATACGTTATACGTTATACGTTATACGTTATACGTTATCGGTCATACCTTATACGTGATACGTCATACGTTATACGTTATACGTTATACGTTATACCGTATACGTTATACGTTACACGTTATACGTTATACGTTATACGCTATACGTTATACGTTAGTCGTTATACGTTATACGTTATACGTTATACGTTATTCGTTATACGTTATACGTTATACGTTATTCGTTATACGTTATACGTTATACGTTATACGTTATACGTTATACGTTATACGTTATACGTTATACGTTATACGTTATACGTTATACGTTATACGTTATACGTTATACGTTATACGTTATACGTTATACGTTATACGTTATACGTTATACGTTATACGTTATACGTTATACGTTATACGTTATACGTTATACGTTATACGTTATACGTTATACGTTATACGTTATACGTTATACGTTACACGTTATACGTCATACGTTATACGTTATAGGTCATACCTTATACGTGATACGTTATACGTTATTCGTTATACGTTATACGTTATACGTTATGCGTTATGCGTTGTACGTTATACGTTATACGTTATACGTTATACGTTATACGTTATACGTTATACGTTATAAGTCACACGTTATACGTTATACATTATACGTTATACGTTATACGTTATACGTTATACGTGATACGTTATACGTTATACGTTATACGTTATACGTTATACGTTATACGTTATACGTTATACGTTATACGTTATACGTTATACGTTATACGTTATACGTTATACGTTATACGTTATACGTTATACGTTATACATTATACGTTATACGTTATACGTTATACGTTATACGTGATACGTTATACGTTATACGTTAACGTTATACGTTATACGTTATACGTTATACGTTATACGCTATACGTTATACGTTATACGTTATAAGTTATACGTTATACGTTATACGTTATACGTTATACGTTATACGTTATACGTTATACGTTATACGTTATACGTTATACGTTATACGTTATACGTTATACGTTATACGTTATAGGTTATACCTTATACATTATACGTCACACGTTATACATTATACGTAATACGGTATACGTTATGCGTTATACGCTATACGTTATACGTTATGCGCTATACGTAATACGTAATACGTTATAGGTTATACGTTATACGTTATACGTTATACTTTATACGTTATACGTTATACGTTATACGTTATACGTTATACGTTATACGTTATAGGTCATACCTTATACGTGATACGTCATACGATATACGTTATACGGTATACGTTATACGTTATACTTTATACGTTATACGTTATAC